>NW_028261387.1:46389992-46454992 GCF_051295495.1 Thamnophis sirtalis | reverse complement strand
GGAAAGATAATTTAATCAAGAATGTAATGCAATAACTTTCATGAAGGATTTGCTATTAGAATAGCAGTTATAAAGAAGAAAAGTGAAACGCATAGAAAAAAATGAGATATACAAAAAATTATCACCATAGTAAAAATGAGATATACAAAAATTATCGCCATGTCAGTTAATACATAGTTGGCTAACCTTTAGCATGAATTACAGTCTTAAAACATCTTTCCATGGAGTGAACAAAGTCTTTTAGTTCTGCAGCTGTTATAAGATTGAATGATTTCTTCTATTAACTGGATTTTATTGCTGGGTCGCTTCTGACTAACAAGTTTTTTTAGTCGGTTCCATGGATTTTCAATTGGGTTAAGGTCTGGGCTATTCCAAGGCCATTCCAGAAGTTAAATATGATTATCTTGAAACCATCCTTTGCACACAGCAGCAACATGACCTGGAGCTGAATCCTGTTGAAATATAAATGCTTCATTGTCTTGAAAAAGATCATATGCAGAAGGCTTCAGCTTGGGCTCAAGTATTTCATTAATGTATTTTTGACCATTTATATTCCTCTTCATCACACAAATTCTGCCCACACTTTTTGATATCATACAACCCCAGATCATAATACTAACTGGGGGTTTCACGGTACATGTAACGCAATCAGGATGCAAATCTTCTTTGATTCTTTTCCTTACATATTTTATGCCATCACTACCAAACAGGGAGATCTTGGTCTCATCACTCCAATAAAATTGGCCCTTTGTTCCTCTGTCCAGGTAACATGGGTTTTAGCCCAGTTTTGTCTTTTCAACCTTTGTTTGAGAGAGAAAAGTGGCTTTTTACATCAAATTCTAGATTTTCAGCCAAATTCCTGCAGTCTGCACTGAACAGTCCTTGCACTCAACTTCACATTGCATTGCACCATTTCATCTTGTATACACCCAGATGATTTTCTTCTGTTACATAGGCACAGCCTCTTAATTCTTCTATCATCACTTGATGTTGTGCACCTTTTCCTGCCTTTACCAGTGTGGTTTTGTAGTGACTGATTCTTCTTCTACCTCTTCAAAAACTTAGAAAGGCCACCTTTGGTTAAGTTTCCACCAATTTTTCTTCTAATTTCTTTATAACTGTAACTTCATCCTCCTGGTGCAACTTTGTGTGTGCGTGTGTTTGTGTGTGTTTGAGTTTGAGAGGGGGGAGGGAGGGAGAGAGGGAGGAAGGAGGGGAAGGGAGAAGAAAAAGAAAAGGAGCAAAGGAGAAAAATAACTGCTGTCACTTTAAATCGGAACTGAGCATGCCTTGCTGTGGAATGCTGGGAGTTGAAGTCAACAAGTCTAAAAAAATTGCTGCCTCACCAGCCATAAACCTCACCGCACGTCACTGCTTTACACCATTACTTTAATTTGATTATGTTTTACAAGCTCACTAAAAGAACACAAAAAAACCAACCAATTTGATGGCAATCACATAACACACTGACAAATGTCCTCCTCTCAGCTTCAATACATGGCATCAATAACTGAATCCTACTACTGAATAGACCAATTGTAAATAAGCATGGTGGTTATAATATTTGAGAGACCGCCTGCTGCCAATTACCTCCCACAGACCCATTAGATCTCACAGGGTTGGCCTCCTCTGGGTGCCATCTACCAGCCAATGCCATCTGGCTATTACCCGGGGGAGGGCCTTCTCTGGGGCAGCTCCGGCCCTCTGGAATAAACTCCCCGCAGGGATTCGGACCCTCACCTCTCTCCAGGCCTTCCGAAAAGCCATCAAAACCTGGCTTTGCTGGCAGGCCTGGGGGTGATGAGTTCCCTCCCCTCTCGACATGTATGGTTGTGCGACTGTTGCCTATTTTTATTATTTGTATTTCGTTTTTACGTTCCCCTTTTTCCCCTTTTGAATTGTTCGCCGCCCTGAGTCCTCCCGGAGAAGGGCGGCATACAAATAATAAAATTCTATTCTATTCTATTCTATTTAACTTATATTTTAGTATGTATGGCAAAGACATTGCCAGGATGGTTACAATGGTTACATTGTGTCCAATGTTTTAATGTGTTTAATAAAAAACTTTTTAAAAACCCAGAATCCTACTGTGATCTGATTGGCTCATTACCAAAACAAGATGACATCTGATTGGCTCTCTAAATGCTCATGCTCATTGGCTACAATCAGATGAAGGAAAGCTACCTGATATCAACCAAAGCAAGTTGTGCTTCCTTTTTCTAGTTATTTGGCTATACTTTTTCATATAATACAAATAATTGAACAAACTTTGTTGCATTTCATTCTTGATTACATTATCTTTCCATCGATATATAATTTTGTGGTACTTCCCCCCCCCCAAAAAAAGTGATGTTATTAGCCATCAAACCCCAAAAATACACTTTTCCCAAAAGGTTTCCACAATTTTGGCCACTACTAAAAGTAATATAGGAAAAAATCTAATAAAATAAGTTCACACTTCAAAAGGTGTTTCTAATTCTTGCTGTGCTTAGAATAGTCCATCTCAGCTGTATTACCTCATTCCTATTACAATTTACAATTTTTCATTTATATTAGGATCCCTCCTCATTTTTTCCTCATAAAACCCTGTAATATGGACTATGTTAATAGTCCAAAGTCACCAGTGAGATCCATGATCATACAGAAACTTCAACTTGGATCTCTATAGTGATTATCTAACATTTTAATGACTACAATTTTATTTAGACCAGGTCATTTCTAGTTGATAGCTTTTTGTTTTGCTTCGTTAAAAAAAATGTGCAACATAGAATGGTTGGCTCCATTTTTAACTCTGGAATGGGATGTCTGGCATATTCTGGATGTGGTTCACATATTTCCAGAAGTGCACTTATAATAAGAAACAATTATTTTTACAATGAACTTTTTTCCTGTCTTGAATAATATGTCTGGAAATGCATGAACCATTCCAGAATGGACCAGCTAATTATAGAAAAAAAATGGAATTCCTGAGCTAAATATGTTTTGTACAGAAGTATTCCGCTTTGCGTCATAATTTGTCCTGCTCCTGACTGAGACGTGATTTCAATGCCTGCCACTTTAACTCTGAATTCAGCATTCAAGGATTGATCTGGATTATGGGCTTCCTAATGTCATCTCCAAATGAAAGACCAAGAAAGGAGACTACGGATTAATGGATAGTAAAATCCAGTCATGCCCTTCGTGGGAAGCTTAATCCCCTTTCCTCCTCCTGTTGGGATCTGTTGTCTTCTTGTCTACGTGCTGCCTGCTCTAGCTCTGTACAACAGGAGCAGAGGAAAGCAAACATTCCTATCACTCTAGGCCAAGGGCGTGCTCCACAGCATCAATAATGGACTCTCTGTTTAGCAACACTGCATCATCTGCAGTCATATCCTACGCATTCTTGTCCTGACTGGAAAGCACCTTCTCTACACAGTAGGCTACACTAACTCAGTACAGAGAAACTACCTGAGTCTGATACTTGGGAAATTGTCACCTCCCTTAGAACAAAATTTAGACAATCAAGATAGATTTAAAACATATTTGCTCCTAAACTCAAGGGCCAAATATTGTGATTACTCAAATGCTTGCCAACTACCCCAGATCGGTATCAATGTCTGATTTCACAATTTTGATATTGACACGCCACTGACATTTAGTGTTTAGTAAGTGGGGCCCGGACTAAAGTTTCTCTCTAGGTGTTCAACCAATTGTGCTCTTTCCCAGATGCCCCATTCTGTTTTTCACCTTCAAGGTTTCTTGATTTCTCCGCTCCTGCTCCAATTGACAATGGTCTGTGACCATTCAGCTTTACTCCAAAACTCACTGGCCCAATTTCCTTCCTTTTCTGTGGTATGTTCTTTTTGTGGCATTGGTTGTTGTTATTGAAGTTATGTATATTTTGAATTGCCCTGACTCCAGCTGGCTTCTATGAAATTGTTTTTTGCTACAGATTAGCTGTGTGTATGAATGGTGCATTTGTATAGTAACCTTATAATAATGAAAGTCTAAAGTTTAAAAACATCCAGGATATCATTAAACTGCTGAAGCTTCAAAGGCATGACAAATACTCAAAATTGTGAGCGATTTAATCTTAAAGGACTCAGCACGATTTTACAGGTGAGTAATATAACCAAATCCTGACTCACAGAATCAGAGTTGATTTTAAATTGCAAATCTGTAAAGATGGGCTTATTTTGCAAGTCTGTGACATGGGTTATACTTTCTGCAATGCACTCCATTAGTTTGCAACAAAACTTTGTATCTTTTTCTAACAATGAGGGGCAAAGGTAGCAGCTAAACAGCTTTTAGAATTAATATCTTATTTTTAAAAAATAACAAACAAACAAGCCACAATATAATGAAAGTATGCCAGGAGCCACTGAATTTTGAGATGAAAAGACCTGCATTGAAAACCTAACTTTGAAATTCTCAGATTCAAAACTTAGAAATGAAATCTTGCAATATGAGCAAATTTCAAACTTTTATCTCAGCTTTTGCTTGAATATAAAGCTTTAAAAATATAAACTTTTCTATGTCTGCTCTGACATACTCAAGTGTTTCGAATAATTTAATGATTCTGGTCAATTTTTTGGGGGGGAGGGGATGAGCAACTAAACTCTTTTCTTCCATCATACATAATTTTCCAACTTAATCTTTGAGAATTAAAGCCATAGTTGCTTTAAACTTTATTTGGACTCTGTTTTTTGTTAAGAACCCTGCTTGAAAAATATCAAAACATATATTGAAAAACTGAACGATTAACACTTCTCAGTTACTATTTTTTGGAAAGCAGCAGGTCTCTTCATAATGGGGGGGGGGAGATGAAATGAAAAATCATGTGCTGTTCAAGATGATACCATTACCTCCAAATGGAACTAGATATAAAACACACAGGAAACAAATAAAAAGGGAGACAAGCATATGCTCTCCTTCAAGATAGAGGCAAGATACAGAGAAAGACACAATTATACACCACAAATATTAAATAAGTGAACCACTTGCCAGTTTGTTACTGAGAAAGGCTGAAGAATTACAAAACGGGAGGTACTTAGTGTCAAGAAAATAGTTCTCAAAATTCAAAACAGCTGTATTATACTAAAAATAGGAAATGATCAGAAGGAAGTGAGCTCTCAGCTGCATGTGTCCTGTCTCAGTAGATCTGAGGTACCGTTCTACTTCTGGTGCCTCCTCAACCCAGCAAAGCCTACGCTGGACTTACCACAAGCACAGCTGGTTTTAAAGAAAGAACCACTCCATCCAAATTGTTTGCCAAGTTCTTGGTGGAGTGCAGTGGAGTTTTAAGATCTAAGTTACCCAAAGGGCTTCCTCTTGCCACACAGTTTTGAGATATTTAGAAACATTTCATAGAGTACCCTCAACAAATGAGAGATGGATGACAAAAATACCAAAATAATCTATAAGCAGTGGCATTCCAGTTATGATATAACCTTCCCAGAGCAGCTCTTTTGTTGCCATCTTTGTTGGAATCACATATAATGTTGAGGCAAGATGGGATTGGTTTTTGCCTCAGCATATTATGCAATCCTAGGGGGTGTCACTTGTAACCCTGACACTATGAACCCATACTACAGTAGCTTGGTAATTGGGTAAATTCAATATTTATCCCTTTCAGAACCAGAGGGATAATTCATATCTATTTATTAAATAATTCATGTATTTTTAACTTCTCAGTTTAAAATGGCCTATTTTTTGTAAGTTGTTACAATATTCTGTATTATTTTAAATTGCATTTTAAACCCTGTACTCTGCTTCATAAACAATACTGTATAAGCTTTTGATGGATTTAGAATGAATGAATCTGAAAACATTCTGCTGTCAAAATCGCTTTCTGAATTTGAGTAAATAACTCCATACCTTTGCTAAAAAAAAACAAAAAACATTAATACCGTCTGCTCTCTGTTGTTTTATTAATACACTACTCAGTTGTACAACCAAATCAGTCAGCAATTTGCCAGCTGACTGAACACAAAAATGCAGAAATTGATATATCCCTTTTCTCTCAACCAAACAAGAATAGGATCTGGCAAAAAAAAAAAAAGCAAAAACACCAAAACAAATGCATCATCTCTGAAGCAGATTGTAAAATATATCAAATGCTTCTGAGAACAGACTGGGAGAATTATGAGAACATTCAGACTAGCTATATGAAACTGCCCTGTATCTAGTCCTAATAGTCTGTCATGAGTCTGAAATTATCTCAATAGATGGAGAGTATCTGTGTCATGTAATATTTTCAAAAAGCAATGACTGAACAAAACTCAGTACTGGCCTTTAGATTAAAGGGGTAAATTAAGGACAGAAGTTGGCAGTCTGATAAGAAATCTCAAACAGCACAGGAAAGAAAAAATACCACCTGTATAGTCTAATTTAAAAATCAATATGGCTTTTATAGATATTGCTTAGATAACCATCTTCCAGTTAAAGAAGGGTAATACCACCATCAGATTTATTTTAAAAAATACTGTTTATGGAATAGCATTATTCAAAGCTTCCCATCTATAAAGCATTAGTAATCTCCATTTAATCATTCCTACAGTGACCTTGTTCATTAAGTATGTCACTTTTGACTGAAAAAGTAAATACTGACTGAGGCTAAGAGACAATAATTTGTCTAATGTTAATGAGTCATTACATGATACAGGTATGACCTTCACTAGAGTTTTAACAGCTCATACTTGGCTTATAAGAGTATGTGCTTTCATAGGAGCAAATTATATTGTAGTCAATAGAATTTAATCCAGAGTAAATATAAATAGAACAGTGTTCCTAATTATAAAAGCATTTAATCTATATAAGTATGTCATAAACTGGTATCTTTAAAAGATAAGTAGTTCATGTAGTCATGCCTTGACTCATATAAATATAACTTGCATCGTGGGTGAGCTCAATTTGTACATTTTAGGATTAACAACTTTGACAAAACTAAAAGCACACGAAGAGATTTTTAAAGATTAGATAAAAAGGATAACCTTGACTTAAAATTTTGTCTAAAATAGCATGGATAAGAATGAATAAATGAATTAAATAAGAACTAGGACCTACTAGTTCAACCCTTATTTTAAAAGAATATTGCAACAGAATCAATATACCAAATATAATCATTCTCTAAAATAATCTGCATTCTAGAAGTTATTTGCTAAAGAATTTCAGAAAAAAAGGCCGCCCTATTACTTAGAAAAAAATTGCCTTCAAAGTTTAAATTTCTTGACTTGTATTCTGTATTTACTTATCTTTAACTTAAAACAATACCAATTCAGGACAAGAGACAAGATATGATATCTAATTCAGGACAAGAGACAAGAACCATTTTAAGATGGATTGGATAGAGGGGAAAACATTTTGCTTGCTTTTGGTCAATACAATTCATCTGTTTAGACCTGGATTGTATATTCTCCACTTGATACCAGAGATAGAAGGAACTAGATTCAAATGTGCAAATTTTTCCTTGACTATATCTAGCTGTATTTATAGATAAAAACTACAAACCTACTTAGATTAACAAGCAATACTAGCACAAGTGAGGTCATTTTCATTTTATTTTTCAAATGTCAAATAAGGTTTGAATTAATTTATTTATATTAATAAGCAATATTAACACAGTTGAGGTCATTTTCATATTTTATTTTCAAACAGATGTCAAGTAAGCTTTGAATTAACTTGCTGTAACTGTACATTTATTTTGACATAAACAACTTTAAAATTTTGGCAAAGATCCGAAGCTATGGAAGCACCTGCGTTTCTAGATTCCATACAAACCATTCCCCAATAAATTGTGCTGAATGCTTAGACAATATGTTTTTCAGATGTAATCGCCAAATCATCAGGACAAATATATCGGTTCAAAACACCATGATGATAAAATTAAATTTCTGGGCTACTGCATTTAGAAGACAAATTTCATCCCTTTAAGGAATTCCTACAAGTTTTCTGAAGAGAGAGATTGTGAACATTTTTCTTTCTGGGTTAAAAGAAAATACCAAGAAAAACAATGACAAAATGGACATATCATACTTCACTGTATGAAAGCTACAAAATTAATGCACTTGGCTCCTGACCCAGAAAGCATTTGTCCTGAAGCCAGCTCAGAGCCATTTGGGAATTACTGAGTAATACATACACACATTCAGAAAAAACATAAAACCTATCACCAAAGTTAAGTGGGATGGAATCACTGGCTCTATTTACAGCAACACTAGATAGAAACAAGACTTTCTTCTGTGTGAACACAGCTTGCTAAGCAACATTTTTAGTATTAATATTGCACAATGAATTAGTGTACTTCAGAATCCCAATGTTACATTTTCATTCTTTAGTCAAGCTTCCCGATGATCAACATCAATTCAGGTTTTTAATAGTAGCACCAAAAAGACAAAGCAGCATATTTCCCATATTCCCTTTGTGGTATCTTCTGCATGATTGCAATTTGAAAATAGCTTTTTTTTACCTTTGTGATATGCATGATTTAACTGTATAAAATTTAGAACTGAAGCCACACGAAGTCTCACTTTCATTTATAGTACTCAGTCTTCCTTTGGCTCTATTTTAGACTATTCACATGAGTAAGTAATTTGAATATGACAATTTGTCAGCAGGCAAGAATATTTAATTGGTTAAAAAAAGATACTCCTTCACCAGAAATATAAATTCACTATGCTATTTGCAAAGCTGCTAAAAGTGGGACTCACATTAATTGACAGATCTGCTTGTAGCAAAAAGTAATACAATGAGTAATTTGATTGTAGGAATTTTAAGTAAGGCCAAGTTGTTTAAATGTTAAACATTTAAATGTTTAAATGTTAGGAAAAGCTTAACAGTGCAATCCTGTAGTGGTTTGTCCAAAAGCCATTCCAACTGAATTTAGTGAATTTTGAATCAGTACACTTACAGTAGTCTGAAGTAAATACTAGAAAAGCTAACTATGAGCTAACGAGTTAAGTGTTCACATTATAAATGTTGCTTAGCTGGAATAAGTGACCTGCAGTAGACATCCCTACCCAGCCAAGCTTTTATAAAAAATAAAATCAGTAATGTAGTGCAACATTATTTCATATTTATATAACATTACTGACCAGGAGAAATACTGCTCATGGTATTCAGCAAAGTCCTTTTCTTGGCTCTTACTACTTTACTTTGGTCAGAAATCACCCCCAAATCCTGACTTTTAGGTATCATAATTGTTATTGTTACATGTATTATCTTTGCATCTGTATTGAATCTTAATATCAAAAAATCCTGTCTGACATTTGGAATGTCTCTGTATGACATGAGAACTACCACAACTCAACTATCATACATACACATTTTCTTGGGTTCCACCACAAAAGCGCGTAGGACAAAATCGCGCTCGACAAAAGCGCGCTGTGACGTCATCACAGCGCAACGAAAAAGTTTGAAAAATGTAAAAATAAAGCGAAAACCTTACCCTAAGCCCCCCAAACCTAACCCTAAACCTAACCCTAAACCTAACTCTTAACCTAACCCTAAACCTAACCCTAAACCTAACCCTAAACCTAACCGTTAAAGTAACGAAAAACCTAACGCTAACCCTTAACCTAACCCTAACGCTAACGCTCTAAAGCTAACCCTAACCCTTAACCTAACCCTAACCCTAACCCTTACCTTTATGTGAATCGGCTTGCTTTAATTTAATTTTTATTAATTTTTATTTGAATTTTTTGATCTTTTTCGTCGCGCTGTGATGACGTCAAAGGCGCGATTTTGTCAATCGCGCTTTTGCCCTCCGCGCTTTTGACGGGTCACGATTTTCTTGTACTAAGGCAGTGGTTCTCAACCTGTGGGTCGGGATCCCTTTGTGGGTCGAATGACCCTTTCAAAGGAGTCGCCTAAGACCATCGGAAAACACATATTTTCGATGGTCTTAGGAACCGAGACACCAATTTTATGATTGGGGGTCACCACAACATGAGGAACTGTATTAAAGGGTCGCGGCATTGAGAAAGTTGAGAACCACTGTACTAAGGGCTCTGTAGTTCAGTTTTCATTATCACAGAATTTCTTCCTAAATCACAACATACAGTATTCCTTGATTTACAAACATTCGTTTAGTGACTGTTCAAAGTTACAACAGCACTGAAAAAGGTGAGTTATGACTGGTCCTCACATTTATAACTGTCACAGCATCCCGTGGTCAGGTGATCAAAATTCAGAGACTTGGCAACCAGTTTTGGTGTCATATGATTGCTGTGTGCAACCATCCCAGCTGGCTTCCAACAAGAAAAGTCAATGGGGAAAGCTGGATTTATTTAACAACTACATGATTCACTTAATAATTGCATTGATTCACTTAACAACCATGGCAGAAAGATCATGAGCACGACTCAATTAATAACTTCCTTGCTTAGCGATGGAAATTCTGGTCTCAATTGTGGTCATAAGTCGATAACTACCTGTATCAAGCTTAAATTTGTAATCAATACTAAATAAAAAAAAATTCTGTCTAGATCCATGTAAATAATCCATTCTATCTTAGGGTTTAAGGTCCCACTTAAGAAGTGCCTTTGTCAAATATTTAACTTAAAAAATAGCTGATGCAAAATAAGATGCCTAGAGATATTATAAAAACTAAACCATCAGGTTTATACATGTCATGATTTAAAAAAAAATCAGTATTAGAAATTTTTGTGGTTTTGCTAAATGTTAGGAATGAAAGGTATTCCAACATCAGTTGGATTTAATATGTAGACTAATAACATGGCAAAAACCAAAACTGATAAAGAGATAAAGGTTAAGCTGTTTTCTCTAATGGTACAAAAGGGGGGAAATCTGCATTCCATCTTACATCTTATTTAGAGAAAAATGTAAATCAGCTTCTTATATCCTGCAAAGCCATGACTATGCCTGAAAAGCTGAAAAGTTATTATTCAGGCTGCCCTTTTGATCCAAGTCCTGACTAGCACTGTTTGGCAAGCAACATTTGGCCAGAAATAGCTGACCTTTTGGTTGTCAAACTTACTGAAATGAGCTGTTCTTACTGCTGAAAGCCTTTCATTTTACAAATGAAAAAGAATGGTAAAAACAAGCTGTTTTAGAGTCTCTTTTACAAGAATCTAAGTTTGCTTCTGTCTCCCAAATGAAATTAGTCAATGGAAAAAGGTGCTGGTATGGATGCTCTACGAAAAAGTAGGCTGGAACCTCTGAAGAGCTGCCCCTGGAGAAAGATAAGAACATGTTATAGAAAATGGTTTATTAAGATCTGTCGCAACTTCTTGCCGATCAACCATGAACTGCAATAATCACAGGGACCATACCTGGCAGTGAAACTTCAGGTTTAGCGAGCATGGGAATATATATGTGTAAAAAGAATGTGGAGGGCTGGACAACAATGGTTACTTTTTGAATATTGATGGAAAAAAAGCAAATATAATGCTATTACAGGCTGATGTCAGCCAGAGAAAAGAAAATGACTAGAGACTCAATTCACATGGAACACAAATTTATTTTCAGTGGCAACCCAGGGGCGAAATGCTATTGGTCAGACTGGTTAGCCTGAACCGGTATTTCTGATGATCAGCTGTGATGCACAATTTATATTAGCTAGAAAACAGGATTTCCTGCTTTCTAGCTAATCTAAATTACGTGGCACAGCGGATTTCCCCCACTGTTCCCTTACCTTTGTAGGCGCCCCCTTAGCAGGCTCCACCCACCTGCCCGTTTTTGATGCTCTGCGCATGAGTGGAAGGTCCTGCACATACATGGAGGTGGCATATGCACGTTCACATTGCTACCGAACCAGTAGCAAAGATAAGTTGATTTCACCCCTTTGGCAACCACTGGTTCCACCCCCCCACCCCCATTTTAGTGTCTGATCTGTTTCTTCTCTATTCTGAGTAGGATTTCAAATGAAAGCTTCCCAAAGCCTTCATGAGGGCAAAATAATTCTCCACAATAGCTATTTAGAAGCTTTTAAGACACTTTTTTATTTTCCTTTTAGGCAGCATGACAGAAAGACATTAAGCGAACAAGGTTCAGTGACAAGAAATTAAAAACTCTTTGGTTCTGAACAATGGAATTTAAAAGGTTTTACAGAAACTCAACCAAAAAAAATTATACAGGTTCTTTGTTATGAGAGCCAGAGAGCTACAAGAATGAGACTTCTCAAATGAACCACAGTACTTTTTGTGTTTGTGTTTGTGTGTGTGGGGTGTGTGTGTGTGTGGGTTTGATTTATATTGAATGTAAAATCAGTTTCAAGTTCTTGCTATGTCTGATGAATAGAAAACCTTGGACACTGATTGAGATACATTGTTAAAGTTTATTTTAAAAGTGTCATTTTTTTGTTTTTTGAAAAAATGTACCATATCAATAAATGGTTACAAATGGATATGATTAACTTAGTTACAAACTAAGCAATAATGTGATATAGTTCTATAGGTTTTATTATGCAACTATCGTAGGCAACACAAAATCTGTTTTCACTTGCAAAAATCTATCCAAGATTACTAGACATGAAAATGAAACACTCTTCCTTCCAATGAACAACCCTAATTCTTAAAATTTTTATTTTTTTCCCCCTCTACAAATGAAGTTTTTATAAACTTTTGAAAGGAAAGAAGAATGAGATGTTATTGCATGGAGAACACGATCACAACACATAGAAAAATAATAGACTGACGCCCCTATTTAGACACAATATATAATTAGGGTATGTGTAAGCAAATGATTGGGAGAGGGGAGAATTAGAAGAATCCAAAGCCTGCAAGAATCAAGTTGTCATCTGATAATATGTTCTGATGATGTTGTAATTCTATTTTTTTTAAAAGAAGTTTAAAAAGGCATAGAATGTTCCTGTTTGCACATCTCAATATAACCTGAAAAACACACTGAACAGACAATACTAACATTATAGAAAACAAAACATATGGATATAAAGACAAATAATGATGTCATGATTTGGATTAAAATAAAGCAAGAGATATATACAATTAGAAAAATGTAACTAGCAATGTCAAGTGTTAAAAATATAATGAGAGAAATAAAATAGGAATTTTATATTAATTATTATATAAAAAGTTATAAAAATATTTTGATGCACAGTTAAATTAAAAAAAAGTGTCTTAATTTTCATTAAAAATTGTGTTTTTAATAAGAAACAAAGCAAAATTTAAAACTGAATCCCTACCATTCCTTGCCAGATTTCTAGTTGTGTCTTTTAGTAATACATGTCTAGGAACTCTCTACTTAATATAAGACATATAAAGAACCCATGTATTGCAAATTCCCTTCAATGGGAAAAGACTGAAGGAGCTTTCAAAGACTAAAGGAAGAAAATGTAAAGATAAAAGGTGAGGGAAGGCAATCTTTTTCATAGTCAGCAAGAGGGCCATTTTATCTGCTGCTTGATTTTATGTGCTTGTAATTCAGAATAAGGTATAAGAAATAGTAAAAAAGAAAAAAACAGATGGGATTATTTACATGGGCCAGTATCCATTTCAGAGAAAGAATGATACTCACCTGAGAACTAAGATGTCTCCAACAATGAATCCAAGAAGAAAACACAGGGGCATATGGAGGGAGCCCTGCAAGTAACCTACATAGCAGAGAAAGCTGTCACAGAAGAGTACGTACACATGACCCAGTACCTGACACTGTGGTTTCTTGCCCAAACCCCCAAAACTTTCACCTTAGACTGTCTACTATCAATTTCACTCCATTCCTAAGAGGTCTTTAAGGGGCGTGCATAAGCACACCAGCATGCCTAATGTCCCTGTCCTAATATTCCCTTGTATTCGTATTCATTTCAGGTATTCATAATCATGTTTATACTTATATCTGTTATCTAATTCATACTTGACAAAATAAAATCAATCAATAAATAAATATAAAAAATAAATGCTAAGACAGAGAAAGTAACAATCAAGGTATATGTAGCAACAAGTATGTTTGCTGGAAGGGAAAAAAAGCATGTCTTTCCCTTAGAAAGTAACTGGCTTGTGTTTTTCCTAACATAAGATTATAATAAATGTTTCTATGATATACTGGATATGCCCATTTTCTGGATTAGGCAGAAATTTCAATTTTTAAAATCTTAGTCGTGCTTTATAATTTGACTCATACTGGATATGGTTGTCCCAAAGGTGTTTTTTCAAGAGGCAGCTGGATTTTCTGGTTTTTCTTTGAAGACGTTTGCTTTTCATCCAAGAAGCTTTTGATTGGATGGTGGGGCCCCTTTGGGATAACCATGACCTGGATGACTTAGAATTTCCATAGACACTGGATATGGTTACCAATTATTATATACTGACCAAAGTATAATATTGACTAATTTTAAGACTGACCTAAAATACTAAGTATTTTATATTGATCTGAAGCAGGAAGATGTATATCATGTAATTTTGAAATGTTACAGCTGGTGTTATAAAGCCTGTAAATTCCCTTTCTATTAAGTTTTTCTTTTTATCTTTTCTTCTTTTTCTTCTTCCCTTATTTTTTTTCTGACTGCACTTCTAAAATAAATAATAAAAAAGAAAATAAATCATCTGCAAATATATATTTGTGCATTCTATAGTTAGATATTGCACAAATTTATAGGATAAGAAATTCATCACCAAGTTTTCTGTCATTTGATAATTGTCAATATTTATAAACTTGAAACAAACTTGCAGAGTCTATATGCTTAATGTTTATTAAACTAAAAACGCATGGAGTAAATAAAAATAACATTTCCCCCAAATAGACCCATATACAACCAAACCAGTTATTTTCTTCCTTCATTGATTCCAAATCTATCCATATGAAATAAAGTCTATTCTCTCTCTCTCTCTCTCTCTCGTTCTTTTTTCTTTCTTGACAAAGAAGACAGGAAAGTAGTGTAGGTTTTCTTTATGTATACAAGACTTAAAGTCTTTTATCTAGGAAACTGAGACTATTGAGTATTTCTGCCAAACAGGAAGCCCACTAAATTTTCACTGGAAAGATTAAGCTGTATTTGCTGGAGTGGGGGTTGGGATTAATATCACATACCCACAGTTGTTCACTGCCATGAGATCACCCACAAGAAGAAAAGGGTATGTCAACATGCTCACAGCAATCTGTAACAAAGAAATATCTGAGGCATTCCTTCTATTCTTCACAGTTAAGCAAAATAAAAAAATAAATACTGTAGGTAAAGAAGGCTTTGTGCAAAAGAAATAGGAAAGGACCAGTTTACTATTTTTTTTTTACCAGAACTGGGTTACATATTAGTACAGTAATATACATATAACCAACTCAGCAGACCACAGAAACAATTGGAAATGAAAAAAAAGCCTGCACTTAAAAGAGTTATCAATACTTAGTATCGCCACTACACTGTTCTTGATGTGTACATCTGGAAAACAGAATATATCTTCAGTTCCTGTTAATCGTAGCAAAAGATTTCTCACTAACTATTCTGAAAAGATAGACCATTATGTTGCTTTTATCTTATTCCCAGCCAACTGAGATGTAAACTGATATTGCCTTTACTTATTCCAGGGTTATAGTAGTGTTTTCCATTTTCTTAATAAAGCCTGTGATTGATATCTCATTTATGATGTGATTTATGACGCAGACAGGACTGCGATCTGCCATCTCCAGACAGTCAAGACTTACAAGGGTAAGGAGAAAAGCATGCATGGGGAGCTGATTTTTTTTCTACCAGAACTCCAGTTACATGGAGCTGCTCCCCATCTGCTTGCTCAGTACTCGCACCCGATAGCAAGACTAACAGGGCTGAATAAGGTAGCTGGGGAGTGGAACAGAAGTCAATTTCTGCACTGTTAGATCTCCAATCACATGGATCTGAACCATCCAACTAGAGTCCTGGGAGGGAAAGGCTTGGTCCCTGTAACCATTTGTGTTTGATGAGACTCTCTGATATTGCTGAACTCACACAGAAAAGTTTTCGAAAAGTTTTCAAGCTACCTCAAAAGAGCTCAACACAAAGTTTTTTTTTTTACATATTAACAATTTTCAATTGATGAGGTATTTGTAATTGTCTCCTATCTAAACCTTCATCTGTGTAATCAATCTGTTTTCTTCTCTCTTTCCCAACATATCATTTTATATTGTATGTATATCAAGTCATCAACATCTGATGAAGTGAATTACAGCGTCCAAAAGCTTACGCCTTTTAATAAAATCTGTTAGTTGAAAAAGTGCTGCCAAGACTTCTGTATTTTTCCCCAACTAGCTGATAACCCGGCATTGCCTGGGTATTTATTTATAGGGGAAAATGTCTGGACCAAATGTAATTTCTAATGTTGGATTTTTTCCCTTGCCAGAGGGAGTCCCCTTGTGGAGTACTGTGAAACCATTACCATAGCAACTCCACTGTGCTGTACAGTAGAAGCCATTTTACGGCAGTACAGTAGAAGCCATTTTAAGGCACAACAGGCTGTATCTTAATAGAACACTCCTCCCCAAGGGGTCTTAGGGGTGTCTTACCCCCACAGTATGTTTTCCCAGAGAGTAATTCATCTATGTACCAAGTTTGGTTGTAATTGCTGAAGAGGTTCCAGAGTTATGATGGAATATACACATATACACATATATATAAATGGCTGTGTGTGGGAGTGGAATTGCCTTTGGCCATGCTAGCCAGAAACCGCACTCCCAAGATATTAGGAAAAGATCAAGCCTGGGAGGAGCGACAAAAGCAATGAATCAGGAACATACAGCTATACACAGTTCAAAAGACACAAATCTTACATACCCCCATCATAAATTTAGTGTAGCTCCGAATGACAGAAGCCTGGTTGAACTGTAAGGAAAAAAAAAACAATAATCCAAATCCAAAGTTTCTTGGGGACCAGGGCAACACACGTGTTAAATAAATACAGGAAAATATTTGACAATCAACTCTTGCTAGGGCATGTGTGAAGATCAGGAATGATCAGGAATGGCATCATTTTAGGCTCATAAGAGGTAGAAAAAAATAACAATGCAATTATAATTTTATTAGGAAAAAAGTTAAGAGATTAATTAGAAGACTACTTGACTATAATAAACTTTAGTCGCAGCAGACCAAGTGTAATATTTGAATCTTATTAATAACCAGAAATACCGAATGTTATTATTAGCTAGGAAACAGCTTTCAATATTCAATAGGTTTCCCCCCCCCCCCCCGATTTAGTTTACTTTCTGTAAAAAAAGACAGTAAGTGAATATGGGAAAACTGCCAGCATAAAACAAACAAACAGCCAGAAGGAAATAATTGTTGTACAATAATACTCAAGCTTGTGAAATTCTGGTTTATTTCAATCCACTTTCTTGCTCGACATGACCATGAATTATTTGTTAGATTTATATCCCTTTCTCCCAGGCTTGTTTGGAAATCTACCTTGGGAACCACCACACATATGAGGTGCAGCGGACTAACGATGTACGACTAGTTCAAAATGAATTTTCATGGCTTAGGTATGAACGTGCACCTTAGCTGGGAACAGCCTGTGGTCTTACCCACTACACCGCCCTGGATCTTTGGGGAAGACATGTTAGAGTCCAATAAGATTAGGAAGATCATCACTCACGTTGTCATCCACAGCGTAAGTGTTGATAAAATGAGCCAGAAGGTTGCAACACCACAGAAAAATAAGATCTCCTAGGACATGAGGAACTAAACCTCTGAGGGAAAAGAAAAGAATAAGGGAAAATATTACATAAAAATACTCTTAAATTAACCTCATACAGTTCAAAGAATAATAATAGTAAAATCTGTAAACATTACACATTGAAATTTGTATTTCGAATGCAAAAAAAACCCAGAAAGACTGGAGCTTAGAGACTAAATCAAGTCCTAAGGCATGTAGTAAGAAAATGAAAGATACAAGATCTTAGAACTTCATCTATGCTCTAATGCACATTGAGGAAAGAAAAGGAAGAATGAACCCCAGGCCAAATGTATGCACAGAGAACAAAGAAATCTGATACACAGCAACATGCCTTGGAAAACTAATCATAAATATGAATGTATTAATTAATTCAGCAATAGTAAATAACTTTGAGCATGCAGAAAGCAACAAGGATGAGTAAGGGCCATTTAGTATCATATCTGTGTATATAGGATAATACAGTCATTAATTATGCATGTGCCTATGTTTAACTGCAACAGAAACATGTTATTAACTCAACCATCCAAGAGTCCATACTGATTGGAAGCCATATTCTTGCTACAGCCTATCCTATTTTCTAATTAACTGCTAATACTAGTACTAGTACATATATGTTATTAGATGTTACCCCTTTGTTTGCTACTCTGTGCCAGGAAGGATACAGTGAGTGAAAAGACCCTTTTTCCATGTTGCATTCTGTCAATGTAAAAACTCACTAGCCATGTGTCAGAATATTATCTTCTTTATGCCTTTCCTGGAAAGAAATTCCCAGAGGTTTGCTTTCAGGCATGCAAACTATTCACAGGTTAAAACTGCCATGTTCCTGAGTGCTTACAACCTCTCAAAAGACTTTCCAAAAGTGATAATGTGACAGGAAATGACTAGAAGGGGAATTAAGTAAGTGAGCAATAGCAATGCCATCTTTCAACATTGTAATTCCTTATAAATTAAATATCTAATACTTGTCTTGGTTCTATATACTGTTTTGCTCTGGTTTCATTTGAGTTTTGGAGGAAGGCTACCGGTGTGCCATTTAAAAGTCTCTCAGTCCAAACTAAGTTGCTCATTTCTGTTTGCAAGATTTCGGAAGTGATTTGCATTGCTTTCTTCCAAGAACTGAGAGAGAGCTTGTTTAGCCCAAGGCCACCCGAATGGGTTTGTGCCTAAGGCAGGACCAGAATTTGTGGTCTCCTGGATTCTAGCCTGTGTTGTAAGCAACAACCTGGATTTCTCATTTCATTTTATAAAGTACCCATACAATATTTTAACATTTTTTTTTTGCTGTTAGAGAGGATTTGGACCATTCAGAAAAGTTAAAGTAGAAACTCTTTAAGATTTTTTTTTAGAATCTTAGGAAAAGCCAATCATATGAGATGCAGATCTTAACCAGTGACCAGGAAATGTATAGGTTGAGTGTATTCCTAATTTAATACAGTCATGTCTATTTTCTAATGCAAAAAAACTTTATTGATTTATTCTACATATCATTAAGTTAAATTTAGCACTGATTCAAATGCAGGTCCTGAAACAGATTAAGAATTTCCTAGTTTGAATCAGTCCTAATAATTCACTGTGCTTTAACAGGTCTTGCAATTCTTCAAAAATATATCAAGGAACTTTATGAAGAGAAAAGTTCCAAGTCCAATTATTTTATGATTGTTATTTTTATGTGGAACATGAATTGTGACTGACCATGGGAGACAATGAATTGTCAAGTATTATCTCTTTCTCTCTTTTATATAATGCCAGAAGGCATTAGCACATGTAATAAACTTTTAATAAACAATTCTGAACTTTGAATTGAATTATAACACTTAAGGAAAGCTGATTGTACTGAACAAGAGCCGATTCTTCTCAGTGGTGTGAGAATTGATCCTCAACATAACAACACAGCAAGTTCAGGCTTAATTAAATTTGGTTGCAATTGGAATAGACTTACTTACACAAAGAATCCCAAGAGTCCTTCTTCTTTCCAAATTGTCTTGACTGAACTAAATATATGGCTGTTGACAAAGGAAAACGATTAGATCTGGGTGGAAGTGCTCTCTCACACCTCTTTATCCTAAAGTAAATTACCGTATTGCTGCCAATATTCTTCAACAACATGAAAAGAAACACCTATATTTCTTAGAAATAATTATTGATATTGATCAAATATTTTTTATTACTTCTGGCCAGTGCAGTACTATAAAATCCCTTGCTATTATTCTCAGATTGAGCTATAGAATGTTAAGAAGATCTCACCTGTACTTAACTTCTCGTCCTACGAACTGGACCATACAGCGCATAGATATTACTTCAGAAGAAAAAACAAGAGATATGAATATAGAAGTATTTCATTTACATATTTTTATACTGAAAAAATATCTCAACATTTTCATAATAGCAAAAGGAGTTTCAACTGAAATATTCTACAGGCCTCTGGAATTCAGAATTCTCTTCCCATAGTGATCTCTCAGATGACTATTGGAAACCTGAAAGATTTATCTGCAAAAGTAATAACAATGGCTTGTATTCCCAGTGACCTGGAATTGACCAGAACCTTACTTGTTTTGATATTAAAATGCTTATAGATATGAAGATAACTCTGAATTTAAGAACATTTCAACACAAGTAGATAGGAACAAAATATATACCAACAGGCAAAAATCTTTGATATGCCTTTTTCATTTCGCCAATCTAGAATTGTCAATTCCAGCTGAAGCCAGTCTGAAAATCCCTCCTCAGTAAATCTGTGCCAATAAAGACTTTTGTGCACATATACTTGTATACTTGTATATAGGCCTGATAGGAACTACACCCCAATATAGGCCAGGACCCAAGTAACAATTTTTTAATAAGTTATTATAGTATTGTCTGTAAAGCATGACACTAAATTATAAAATCAACAAGTTTTCCACCTGCATATAAAACTATTAAACATTCAAAACTCCTTTCATAAACACACACTTACAAACTCACACACCTCCTTACTTCCAGTAAAAACAGCAAAACAGGAAGGAAATGAAGAAGAAGAGAAGGGGAATAGAACCAGGAAAGTGGAAGTTAAGTGGACAGAGAAGGGAAGAAGAGAAGGCAAAGTTTTAAAAACAAATAGGTCAGGCAAAAAAGATCCTTTTGCAAGCTCAGACTAATCTTCAGACTAATTTTCAAGGCATATACACTTTTCAAAAGAAACATCTAGTTATTTGTATGTCCTGCCAATTCCTTTGCTTTCAGTAGAACATCAGTTCTACTCAGTTGCAGTTGCTTAATGTGGTGGGGTGGGTGTCTTATTAGGTAAATATGGTAATATATGGACAACATAACCAAAGCTGTGTAAAAACTTCTCAGAGCAAAAGATTCTGCTTCTGAAACACCTCAACTTCATCAGACTTTGACTTCATCAGAAGTGATCCCACCTCAAAATAGATCATAGATCAAAGTAGAGGTAGGCAAAATCCATGTCATGTCCAAATCATTTACTGTATGCTGAAGTTGAATACAAAGTTTCATGTTGAAACATTTTGCAAAACACTATCCATGACAGATAACCAAAGATTCTACCTCAGAATCAACTGAAAACTGGTCATAGTAACGTGAGATAATGTGCAAAGATGTATGTAAATAAAATAAATTTGAATTATATGTTTTATAATTTTATAGGGAAAAATACCACAAAATGAATGTTTAAGTGGAGATGGCACTTGACAAGAGCAGATTCCATAACTCACCATGAAGTGGATGAGAAATAATTCGGGATACACATTGCATTGTCATCTCATGGCAAGTCTGATAAAATATCAAAATAGAACACTTTAAAAAAAAATCTTAAGCAAATCATGTCACAAAAAGTACACCATAATGAGAAACTTCTTGTTTTAAGTATCTTAGTTTCCTTATTTGAAAAAACATATTTGCTGGATTACACGGAATATAGCAATACAGTTTCTATGCTACTGTACTCTAAGTCATTCTCTATTCCTTTAAAGGACTGTCGTATATTGTATATTATTCAGATACAGGTAGTCCTTGAGTTACGAAGGTAACCGGGACCAGAATTTACATTGCTAAGCAATATGGTCATAAAGCTTGATGTCACGTGAGGCTTAGCGACACTCCTTTGTAATGGCAATCCCAGCACTCCCTTTTGCTATCATTAACCAAATTCCACCAATTCTTAGTGGAGGACCCATCCCAATCCAAGCCATTCCTGGCTTGGTCCCTCTCAGCCCTGAGCCTCTGTTCTTCCACGATAAGGGACTGCATATCTTTCAACTCCCTTCAACTGTCCATTATGCCCATTTAGCCACCCTGCACCATCTCCTAGGATGGCAAATAGTCCCAGAACTGCACAGCTCAGGAGCTTCTTGGCACACTGTGGCTCTAGAGCTGCAAGAAGTCTCTGAACTGCAATGCAGTGCAAAGCTGCAGCTGCCCCAGCTTGGACCACCAACATAGTGCAAAGCTATAGCTATCCAGGAAGCCCCAGCCTAGCTCAGCAGTGCAATACTCAGCCCCAGGGGTGCCAAAAAATCCCAGCCCAGTCCCAGCTGGCCTTGACTTCCTGCACTCTGCTGCTTGAGATTCCCCCACCAGGTGTCTGCCATTGCCTGGCCTGACTCTTTGTGAGGCAGATAATGGCCATGTTAGTCCTTCTTCTCCAGGTTTCATACAAGGAAACGACTGCACATGAATTTGGGAAGAAATCCTTATGCAGCCAGAAACTGCCTTGCAAAGGACCAGGCTGGGAATGCTTGGGTTACAGCAGGAGTAGCAAGGCAGAGGTCAGCTGGGCAGAGGAGTACAGGATGGCTGGGGCTGCTGAATCTAGGAGCCAAAAGGGCACACATGGGGGGGAGGGAAACAAAAAGTGGGTGCGGGGAATGGTAGCATCCCTGTAGTGGTAAGTGCGAATGTGCTGCCAAGTGCCTAAATTTTGATCACACGCTAAGAGTAGCATTGCAAGGGTGGTAACCTTGGGGTCTGAATATAAGTACTATTTATTCAGCGCCATAGTTTTGAATGGTCATTAAATAAATGATCATAACTTCAGGACTACCTGTAAAAAGAGGCTGAAAAGATGACAAAGAGAGCCCCAAAGTACCCATGCAGCAAGCACAGTATGGGTTAAGTTGAAAGAGAAAAAAAGAAATCAAGCAATGCAACTTTGAGAAATATTTCAGTTTTACTTTGTGTATTACAGGAATTTTTAAAAGTGTTAGTTCATTTTTAAACTTCCTTGAATGCTAAAAGATAGACTTCACTTTTAATAGTCTCAAGATTGTATCTATTAAAAATAATTAGAGGAAAACATGTTAACATTTTTAGTGTTTAGTATTAGAATAGATTAGTAGGAGAAATCTTAGCATCCTTAAGTTTTCACTATTTATGTAGTCTTTCCCACCTCACAAGGCTCTGAGGCATTTTTTTCAAATTGGGCTTAATCACACTGGAAAAGAGAAGATTTGGGGATTCAACATTCATATCGATCTTAATTATTCTTTGAAATATATAATCTTTCCAAATACAAAATATTGAAGCAAAACAAATTTGCTTTAAAATTCCACCTCTTTTGTCACTTTCCTGAGAGATGTCTTCATATCATCCTTATTGGAAACGTGCTCCATATCTTCTAGCGGGAAGGCCTGGGTTATAAGAGAGAAAGTAAGCTCAAGAGACCTGATTATGATAAACAAATATATATATATATTTGACATATGAGATTTTTCTAACAGAGATACTCCCAAGATTTGAATAGAGGAGAGGTTATCACGTCTGTACTTTACTTGTCCTCCAAGGAATTGGAGCGTGCATGGGATGATTATTTTACTATACCTTCATTGTATTTTGTTGTATCAGTACCTGGACTAATGCGATAATACAATATTCAGAAAATCCTTGATTTATGACCTCAATTGGGACTGGAATCGAGTGAGGCAGTTATTAAGCAAGGTGCCTATATGACCACTTTGTTCAATGATCACAATCTGGGCTCTCCCAGATATGTTTGTTAAGCAACCACACTGGTTGTTAAGCAGACAGACTGAAAGAGTGGCCTGCCAAAGGAGAATCCTCAGGATTCAAGCTTTCCTTCTTTTGAGTCATAGCACTGCTGCATTAACATAGTAATGGAAACAGATTTCTGCCTGTTCTGAAAATGTTCAGCTCTAAAGCCTGCTGGTGCCTCTTGTTCATGAATCATAGCATGGGCAAGCCTACACTTTGGTTGAAGAAAGATGAAAGAAATTCTTTTCCAAGCAATGGGAACAATGGAGGGAAATGATAATCTGCATAGTTGAATGAGACAGTGCTGAGGTTTTGGAGCTTTGCGAGCAAGCATGGCTGGTGGCCAACTTGTCTTGGCAAGAGGCAGACCAACCCATCTCCCATTCTTAATGAGGATGTGTCATTAAACATTAGGAAAGTGAAATTAGCAATCCCACTGTCAAAGACAGGCCAAGGATATACAAACTAACAGGCCTTCACAGGAAATAAAAGAACAGATGAGCACTTTATTATTCTTGCAAGGTTAAAGACTTTCAGATAATCCTAAAGCAACTTAATGATGCCTTAATAAGAAATATGGTCCAGGAAGGATATTACTATGCAACTGTGGTATAAAATTCTGTACAACTCAGGAAATAGTTCACACCATTAAAAAAAATCCAATAATATGTTTTGAGGGCTTCCTCTATGAGGTCAGTTACTGCCATTGCTTTTCAAGTTCAACACCTCAGGTCTAAACAACATTTCACTATTACTGGCTAGAAGAAATAGCTTTATTGTATAACAAGAAGGGTTGTTGATATTGTTGCCATCGCATGCTGCTGTTTTTGAATTTGAATCCCTTCCAAAGTCCAACTAGCAAAATTCAGAAACTGAGACTTCAGCTGTGAGAAAGTGTTGGCCTGGACATTTATTACACAATTTGGCCTCACAAGTAGCCTTTTCAGTACAAAGAGATTAGAGAACAAATATGTGACATACTGTACCTTCTTCACTTGTTCGCGGTTTATCGTAGATAAAATGCTAGAGATGATACGAGGAGAAAGACCACGGAAAAGACCCATTTTCCCATCTACTTCCACAATGTGCCTGGCTAGAAATAAATTACACTGAAGTTACGTCGTCATGATTCTGCAAAATCGCTAACATTCAGATGACTGGATATCTATATAAAATAATGCACATTAGGGTTTAAACTATCCACTGACACTAAGATGGTAAAAACTGTGAGGAAACCTTGCATTTTCAACTATTTTTTCAACTGTGATCTTAAGAATTACATCGGATTTTATAGTATTAAGGCAGAGTATGAAGATTCCTTTAACTCGTGCTTAGCTATGTTGCCTCCTTCCACTCAAAAGGCTTTAGATTATTATCTACAAAATTTTTGAAATGAATTTTATAGAGTTTAAGGTATTATAAACTTCAGATAGTTGGAGAGAAAAGAAAAATGCCGTAATATGTTATAATTAATTGCTATAAGTAGCAATTGCTTACTACTATGCTTGCAAAACTGAATCTAAATTTAGCTAACTTGAAAGTAAATTTTGTTCCCTAAATATGCCTTTTATGCTTATAGGAGAAACTGTTTCATTAAAACAAGTCTACAAAATGATTATAAAATAGTATTAAGAATTCAATCATGTAGTCAGTAGGCAAGAATCCAAGAATCCTAATTATGAGCTTCATAACTGGATAAAGTTTTATACTGTATATCAACAGCAAATACTAATAAATGCAAATGTTATTGTACTTGTCATAAATGTGTCCCTCCATTTTTAACTGGAGATCCCATCTCTTCCAAAATAAATTGCTAATCAATATCAATTAGTAAACGCTAAGAACTTTTCTCCTAGATAAGTTAATATGATAAAAGGAAGTTAGCCAAAACCTCAATTGCTGTAATTATTATTGAAACAAAATATTTTTATAGAAAAGGATTTTTAATGAAGGGGATTCTTTATCTTTTATGATCAAAAGATGCCCATATATTTAAATTTGTTTGCCTACTCAAAAAGAAAAAAAAGTTAAATAGAAATATAAAGTTTTTAATGGCTTATTCATCACTATATTTTTTTTACACATTAAGGATCAAATTGTGAGTTTTGCTCTAAGCACAAAGTCTTCTAAATCAAGAAGAATCAAATGTTTTATATTATATTCCTTTTGCATGTCAAATAAATCTTAGTATTATAAACAAAACATTTCCCTGTTATACATCATTTTAAATAATAACAACAAAATCTGATTCCTCATTAGCAGCAAGTTCGATTTCATTCAGTGGATATGTAAAACTACAGAAAAGTATACTCAGCAATCATGTTAAAAGGAAGACATCTGAGTTAGCAATGTATTAATATTTCATTGTTTGAGTTGGTTACTTATTCTCATTAGACCTATAGGTAAATATAAGCAGGACATGCTCACCATACGTAAAAAATCCAGGAAGGTAAAAAACTTTCCTCCCCAGTAAATTTCTCCCAATAGTTGGAGGTAGAGGCTCATGCCCAACCTATAAAAAAAAGGAAAAAGTAACACCAGTTTCTTATAAATATGTCCACCCCAGTGAACTTTGTCCATACTTTATAGCTTAGATAAGGGCCACTTCTTGTTGCTCCCACATTCTAGTTCTCTCCTTTGCATTGAATTAAATTTTTCTGAACCAAAACACATTACTAATTATGCTTGAGAAGACTCACTGGTAGAAAAGAATCTTCTCTACCGTTCCAAAGGCAGGTATGCCCATTGCTATTATCTCATTGTTATTTGAAGCACTTAATCAAAAGCAAAAGGATCACACTACCTCTTGGAAGGAAAGCCAGCAGTAAATCTTAGGGCTCTAGAGGTTAAAGGGGCCATAAAACGTCATAAGAAAGCCAGGGCAAACCACTTCACATCATTAACCTACCCACAACAAATTACAGTTAACAGATCCGTTAGGATCTATTAATCCTTCTCCAGAAGACCATCCATCTTAAAGCTGCCAAGTTTTTTTTTAAAAGATTTTTTGGAAGCAACTAGTCTAAGGAGCCAAATTCCTTTATGATATCTGTACAACCCATATCAAAACAACTTGTCTTATGTGCAGCCAGAACTGGAAAATAACATTTAATACAGCACAGTACTTAAACAAAATGGTTTGGTTGATATGCGGGACTGATTGGGGTAGATTGCAGGGGTGACACTGAAATATAATTTTATCATATTTAATCTATATCTTAAATTATTGTATTCTACTCCAATTTCATTTTAGACTGTATTTTATTCCAATTCCATTTTAAATTGCTTTTATCAAATTTGAGTAATAATTTGTTTCTGGAACTTTGCACTTTCATATGGCCCAAGGGCTAATCAATAAAGACACAATGTCAGTTAAATGGATATCTGTGCAAGCACCAAAGTGGAGCTTGTAGGGCAATCGGCACCTCTTTGGCGAAGCCAGCCCTTCCTAAGGAATCATCCGCAGACCCTAGGAGCAAAGAGCTAAGCCCCTGCCTTCGTCTCCCCTATTAAGGCTGCTAGTCCACAGGTTCCGCCACCCCTAACAAGACATCTCCTTCCCTCCGGAGCCTGCATTGGAGGTTCGGTCCCCAAGCCGCACCTGCACCAGAAGCTTCACGTAGAGCAGCGGGTGGCTGAGGACCGTGAAACCAGCACTCAGGGCCACGAAAAGTGCGTCGGCGCCTTCTGCAGGACCGGGTCCCATTCTCGGTCCGGCGGGAGTAACCCCAGGACTCACAGGGATGTCAGCCATTCCCCTCACCCTCACCCTCACCCAACCAGGAAGCGCTCTCCCTCAGTCACATGACCAGACGCCTTGGCGTCATCCGCATCCCTCGAAGGAAAGGCCGTATCGCAAGGCGCAGCTGGCTTGGCCAGCCTCCAACGTAGAGACAAAAAACGTGTAGAAAGGCGAATGCGAAGGCGGAACACGAAACGAGGGTGCAACTATCGCGTTTTCCCTCCTATTGCAGGGAGAAGAGAAAGATTGTGGTTCTGATCTCGCAGCAGCGAGGCCGATTACGGGATCTTTCTGCTCTATTCGTTCAATTGAAAAGGAAAAGTAATCTCGTCCTCTTCTTATCCTTCCCCACAGACAGAACTCTCCATAGCAAAAATAAATAAATAAATAAAATAAAAGGGGGAGGGGTGGAATCCCTGCAGCATCTGCATTTTCGCGCGTCTGTCCTCAGAGGGCAGCATTAAAGAAAGGAATTCATATCTTCTTATGTATTTGACTTGTGTTTGCTTCGGCGAGCATATATATATATATATATATATATATATATATATATATATATATATATATATATATATATATATATATATATATATATATATATATATATATATATATATATATATATATATATATATATATATATATATATATATATATATATATATATATATATATATATATATATATATATATTTGCATGAAAGTGGTTTTTTATGCCCTCCTTTGAAGACCGAAGCCACATACTAGCAACGTCGAATGATTGGCGTGGCGCCCCAGACCTCCCTCCTCCCCCCGTGCTAAATTCCCCTTCGGTTGTCCCAAAGGTGTTTTTCTTTGGGAGGGGACGACTGGACTTTTTTCTTTGAAGACGTTTCGCTTCTCATCCAAGGAGCTTTCTCAGCTCTGCCTGGACGGCGGAAAAAGAAAGGATTGATATCCCTTGCAGGCAGCTGGTCATTTGCATCCTTTTGAAGAGGGTCAGGGAGGCCACTTCTTGGGTGAGAAGCGAAACGACTTCAAAGAAAGGGGGGGAAAATCCCAAGAAAGTCCAGTCGCCTCCTGAAAAAAAGCACCTTTGGGACAACCATGACCTGGATCACTGAGGATCTCCATAGACTTTCCTCTTCGGTTGTGACAAAATCCAGTCTCGCGACTTGAGCTCGTCCCGCTTCCATTGGAGTGGAAGTGAAGTAAAATACACTTATCCGTTATAAAGAAGAAGCCGAAAGGGCGGGAAAACAATTTCTTGCCTGGATAGTGGTTCGAAGCGATCAGCTGGGCGTTTGAAAGCGTTTTGCCTTGCTGTGTTCATTGGCGCTGAAGTTCTTCGCTGCGAGGCTGGGGAGAGCTCCTGTTGCGCCGCCTGAAAAACCTCTGAAACTTTAGCCGCCTGGTGGTCTTTCGACTAATTCAGCTAAATTTGAGCCCGCTCTTTCTCTACGTTTTGCTGAGCGGTCCATGGTGTCCTCTGAGTTTGCTTGTTTTCTTGCAAAACTTTAATTAACCGATAACCATTACTTCATTACTCTAACTAGATTCCCCATCTAGTGCTAGGAAGCAAGCTCAGAGAGCCTACCAAGGACCCCTCATTTCAACCCTCAGCTATAAACAGTTTAGTGGGTTTTACACAATTCAACAAATATTCTAGGAATGCATCAGTTTTACTTTTTAATAAAAATTTTAATGTACAGACAAAAAAGCTCTTTTAGGATCTTCCATAATTTTTAAAAGCGGGAAGCGGTCTGGAGGGCAAAACAAATGTAAGAATTAATGTTTTAAAGTATTAAGGCAGTTTGTCAAAATGTGATATTTTGATCTAGACACTTCAGACTGATCCCTAAAAGGATATCTGTGAAAAGTGATTATGCTTAACAATATAGAAACCGTGATGTTTTTTGACATCTTCTCATTGCTTCCCAATTTAATATTCTTGTTTTAAATATTGTTAGGACAGGGATACATTGTTACTGTGTAAGCCAGGGGTCCCCAAACTTGGCAACTTTAAGACTTGTGGACTATAACTCCAGCTATGCTGGCTGGAGAATTCTGGGAGTTGAAGTCCACAACTCTTAAAGTCGCCAAGTTTGAGAACCTCGATGTAAGCTGTGAGTTGTTAATGAAATGCTTTCAAGAGAGAGTAATGACACCAGGTATATTATAGAAGAAATGTTGCATTTCACCACAAACTGGCAAGATGGCAACATAACTGTTTGTAGGAGAGTTATTCATCATCTGTGTGCTGAAATCATGAAAAGGCTGTGGTTAGCAGCGTAGTAACAATGTAGTAATAACATCTCCCATAATAATAAGTAACAACATTGGTTTGCTCCCTCCTCAAGAAGCATTTGGTAGATCACACCATAGTGGACAATTTTCATCCAGTATCCATTCTTCTTTTTTAGAGAAGGTTGTGAAGAAGGTGGTCGTAAAGTGGCTTCAGTGGACCCTGGAGGAAGCAGATCATATGATTCTCTTAGTCAGAATTCAGGCCCGGGCATGGGACCGAAATGGTATTGGGCATGCTTTTGAATGATCTCTGGTAGAAGCATAGTGGGGGTAATGTGTCCATGCTGGTTCTTCTTGACCTCTTTGCAAATTTTGGATACCACCAACAATATAATAGTATCCATCTGGATTGGCTGTGTTGAGTCTGAAGAGTGAAGGCCCTGTACTGTATTGATTCTCTTCTTTTCTATGGGGTTGGTACTAGTGTTGATTGGAAGTGAGCAATCCCACCCTCAGTCCCTCCTTTGTGGGATCCATAGGGTTTGATACTCTCTTCAGTTTAACATCTATGGACATGAAGCTGTTGGGTGAGATCATCCACCACCATGGGGTGAGGTCATCGGTATGCAGTCAATAATCATAAATTTGCACACCCATTGAGCTAAGTAATGCTTTTAAAGCTACATTGATTTCCAGTGTGTATATATATATATGTGTGTGTGTGTTCAATTAAAAGTGCTGCTTTTGAATTTAAGACCCCATGATACGAGACTGGATTGTTTGAGGTACCACCTCTCCCTGGTTACATCTATCTTTCCCATTAGGTCTGGCAGACTGGGATGTTACAGGTCCCATCTGATGGGATCAGGAGACAAGTCTTTTCGGCTGTGGTACCTGGCCTTTGAAACATCATTCCCCCTGAAATGAGATCAGCTCCAACCCTTTTGTCCTTCCAGAAATCTCTTAAATCAAGTTTTCCCCCCTTCCAATTGGCTTGGTATTCTACTGTAATGGGGATCCTATAAGATGGTTGTATTGTATGTGACTGCATTTTGGGGCAATCTCCTGTGATTTTTTAATATGTTATTAATTATTTTTAATGATTACTTAAGATTTGTTTTAATTATTATTTTTTAACTTTACACTGCCATGAATGATGTCAGTGAGGTGAGTAGTTATACAAATTTGATGAATAACAATATATAGTGGTAATAGAAACCATTAGTCTTCCAAACCATATTTCCTCATCTTATTTCAGTTTTGGCTTACATTATAGACTATTGTTGTCCCATGATAGTTCTGTATCAGTCAGCCTGTCCTCCACAGGGGGTATTCAGCCGGTTCTCTCCGATTTGGGTGAACCAGTAGTGGCGGCTGTGGGAGGCTTTGCCCACCCGCTCTGATGAGCACAGCGCATGTGCAGAAGACGATGCACATGTGCAGATGTGGCACGGGTGCTCACATTTATGAACCAGTAGGGAAGGTAAGTGAATCCCACTGCTACTGTCCTCATTCCAATCTGCAAAATGGGAATAAGCCTATATTTCTTTATTTATTGTAAGCGGTTCTCAGCTTCCTATAGGAAAATGGTTACAGTTTTACTTTAGATTAAGATTTCATTCTTTTCCCATATTTTCATTTTGCAACACAACTTCAATAATACAATAATACAATAGCAGAGTTGGAAGGGACCTTGGAGGTCTTCTAGTCCAACCCCCTGCCTAGGCAGGAAATCCTGTACCATTTCAAACAAATGGCTATCCAACACCTTCTTAAAGACTTCCAGTGTTGGGCTTTGGTAGGGAGGAGTCCCCCGTGAGAGGCTATCAATCGGGCAGGCCGGGGGAGCGTTTGGCAGGAGGGGGTCCCTTTTGCGCCCCCTGGACGGCATTTTGAACGCTCCTGTAATTTTCTTCATTCCATGCTAGCTTGCGACAATGGCGGCGGCGTTTTGAGAATGGCAGTGGCAGCGGCGACGGCGCTGGGACGGTGAGTGGCTCCCGACCGCGTTGTTGGAGGGAATGCCGGAGTGAGTGCTGGATTGAAGCCTTCATTTGTGCTGGGCATCCTAGACCTTCCAGGTGTGCTGGCTTGCTGGAAAGTGTCGCTCTTGGGCAGCTCCCGGACGGCGGCATTTTGCGAGTGGTGGCGGCAATGGCGACAGCGCTTGAGCGGCGTGGTCAGAAGGAAGTGAGCTTATTGATCTGGGCCTATTGGACCTCCAGACTCAGATTGTTAGACCTTTGTATCTGGTGTTCTGGAGTGGCGCCCCGAGGAGGAGCGGTGAGTGGACTAACCATGTTTTCCAGGACTGGGCGGCTGGCTTTTGCTGTTGCAACAGCCCTTCTAGGCCTCCCCCCTGCCCTCCTCCCCCTCTTTTTATTTACTATCCGCCATCTGCTGCTCCTCAAGAATCTGCTGCTCCTCAAAAAGATCTTTTGCGACCACATCCCGGGCCGGGTCGACTGGGTCATCATTGTGAGGTGGGGGGGGGGATGAGACTGCAAACTTATCATCAATTTCAACGGGTGTCTACCCCCCCTACAACCACTCCAGCCACTTGCCCTCCTCCTTTCTTGCATCTCCGCACCTACAAGAGGGAGAAGGACTGTGGAACTCTCCCTCCTTTTTATTATCATTGGTTTCCAACCACGATCTCTGCACTATCCCACTTGAGTGGTACTTTTTTGTGCATGGAGAGTGTATGGGATGATTGCTGGATGCATGAACCCACCTAATTTTAATTATTTTTATTATACTATTGTATTTTTATATGTTTTAATGGATTTTAGTGGGGTATGTATGAGAGAGTGATTGAGAGTGCATCTAAGAGGATTGAGGGTGCGGCCTGGTGCCTCCCCCACTGAGTGCTCAAGCAGAAGTGGTAGGGGGGCCCAGGCCTACCCCTCATCCTAGAATGTGTGATAGATATGTCCTGCCGGGCAGAGCGTAGGCTGTGGGGGGGGGTATGGGGGTGGGCTGGAGCATTCCGGTCATGTTGAGGAGGGGCAGGTACGATGGGGGCTACATGGCCAGCCATTACCAGGGAAGGAGGGCTCGCTACGTCACAGCGATCCCTCGTTCTGGCCCTGTAAGCTCAACTCAAGGACCAGGTGGCAGGAGAAGCCAGGGCCCTTGTCTCAGGTTGCTGTTGCTAAATGCCAGGTCTGTGATCCAGAAAGCTCCCCTCGTCTGGGACTTAATACTTGACGAGGGGGCAGACCTGGCATGTATTACTGAAACCTGGCTGGGCCATGAGGGAGGAATCCCCCTCTCCGAAATGTGCCCAGAAGGATTTCAGGTGCTCCATCAACCACGACACCAGAAAAGGGTTGGGGGAGTAGCAATTATTATCTGGGAATCTTTAGCGCCTCGCAGGAGCCCTGCTCCGGAGATTGTTGGGTGTGAGTCCCTTCTTTTGAAGTTGGACCTAGGGGTTCAAGTGGGCTTGTTGTTGGTGCACCTACCTCCTAGCTGCATCACAACAGCCCTGCCTGCGCTCCTGGAGTCAGTAGCCGGGTTGGCAATTGAGTTCCCCAGACTGTTAGTACTGGGGGACTTTAATCTGCCATCCTTAGGCGAACGCTCTGATGGGGCCCAGGAGTTCATGGCTTCCATGACAGCCATGGACTTGACCCAAGTAATTCAGGGTCTGACTCATAGAACGGGACACACGCTCGACCTAGTGTTTCTCTCGGGGCAGTGGAGACGTGATCTCGAGTTAAGGGAAATAGACATCTCACCCTTGTCATGGTCGGATCACTTCTTGTTGAGGCTTGATTTTTAGAAGTTACTCCCCCACCGCAGGGAGGTGGAACAGATTAAGTGGTTCCGCCCCAGACACCTGATGGACCCATTGGGCTTTCAGAAGGAGCTTGGGAAGATACCTGACTCTCTTGCCCACAATCCGGCAGAGTCCCTAGTCGCCGCTTGGAACACAGCGGTGATTGGGGCTCTGGATCGGATTGCGCCTTTGTGGCCTCTCCGCAGCAGTGGATCCAGGAGGGCTCCTTGGTTTACTGAGAAACTCCAGGAGATGAAGCGCCAAAAAAGACGCCTAGAGCGATGCTGGAGGGCTAGTAACTCCAAATCCGACCGAACACTGCTAAGAGCCTTTATTAGGACTTATCTAGTGGCGATACGGGCGGCAAAATGTGCGCATTTTTCCGCTCTCATTACGTCCACAGAATCTCACCCAGCCACCCTGTTTAGGATAACCCGTTCCCTGCTGAATGGGGGGGAAATGGGTGATGCCTTGCAGGGTCGAACTGAGGAGTTTGCTCAGTTTCTGTCGGACAAAATCACTCAGATTTGGACAGACCTGGACTCCATTTGGACAGAACCAGCAGAGATGCCGAGGGAGGGTCTTGCTCAGACTTTCTGGAATGAGTTCCAGCTTGTCACCCCTGATGAAGCGGACAAGGCCATGGGAGCGATGAGTGCCTCCACCTGTTTACTGGATCCGTGCCCATCCTGGCTGGTTTCGACCAGCAGGGAGGTAACACGAGGCTGGCTCCAGAGAATCACGAATGCCTCCTTGTTGGAGGGATCCTTTCCACGGCCTCTTAAGGAGGCGGTGGTGAGACCCCTCCTCAAGAAGCCTTCTCTGGACCCAGCTATTTTTAAAAACTATCGTCCAGTCTCCAACCTCCCTTTCTTAGGGAAGGTTGTTGAGAAGGTGGTGACCCTCCAACTCCGACGGACCTTGGATGAAGCAGATTATCTAGACCCTTTTCAGTCTGGTTTCAGGCCTGGGTACAGCACCGAAACCACTTTGGTCGCACTGACTGATGATCTCTGGCGGGACAGGGACAGAGGGCATTCCTCTATCCTTGTACTCCTTGACCTCTCAGCGGCCTTCGATACCATCGACCATGGTATCCTTCTGCGACGGCTGGAAGAGGTGGGAGTGGGAGGCACCATTTTACGGTGGTTCTCCTCTTACCTCTCTGACAGGTCGCAGTCGGTGTTGGTCGGAGGACAGAGGTGGACTCCTAGGCCCCTCAATTATGGGGTGCCGCAGGGGTTGGTCCTGTCCCCACTCCTATTTAACATCTACATGAAGCCACTGGGCAAGATCATCCGCCAGCACGGGATTAAATACAGTATGCGGACGATACTCAGTTGTATCTGTCCGCCCCGTGCCAACTCAGTGAAATGGTGGAAGTAATGTGCCAGTGTCTGGAAGCTGTTAGGGTCTGGGTGGGAGTGAACAAACTCACACTCAGTCCTGACAAGATCGAATGGCTGTGGATGTTGCCCCCTAAGGACAGTCCATCCAGTCCGTCCTTAACGCTGGGGGGGAAAAATTGCCCCCCTCAGAGAGAGTTCACAACTTGGGGGTCCTCCTGGACCCGCAGCTGACTTTGGAACATCACCTGTCGGCTGTGACCAGGGGGGCCTTTGCCCAGGTTCGCCTGGTGCACCAGTTGCAACCCTATTTGGACCGGGAGGCACTTCAGACAGTCACTCATGCCCTCGTCATCTCAAGGCTGGATTACTGTAATGCGCTCTACTTGGGGCTGCCCCTGAAAAGTGTTCGGAGACTGCAACTAGTCCAGAATGCAGCCGCGTGAGCGATACTGGGTGTGCCAAGGTACACCCATATCACACCTATCCTCCGCGAGCTGCACTGGCTGCCTATTGGTCTCCGAGCATGATTCAAGGTGCTGGTTATCACCTTTAAAGCCCTATATGGCCTAGGACCCGGATACCTGCGAGACCGTCTTCTGCCACATACCTCCCTTAGACCAATAAGATCACACAGGATGGACTTTCTCCGGGTGCCTTCAGCGGGACAATGCCAGCTGGCGACGCCTAGGAGTAGGGCCTTCTCTGTTGCCGCTCCGGCCCTATGGAATGAGCTGCCCCCAGAGATCCGGACCCTGCCCACTCTCATGGCCTTTCACAAAGCCATTAAAACCTGGCTCAAAAGTACTTACACAGTTTTGTTAACAGACAATTAAATAGTTTATGAATTGTTTGTGTATTCAGATTGTCATGCAAACAAAGTGTATACCCTGAAGTAATCATATGGTGCACCCCTGTGTTTGAAAGATTTAAATTTTCATGTATCAAATCAATGTCTCGATTTAAAAGATAAACTACAAACTGTAAAATTGTATTTAATATGCAGGCATGTATAATTAATGCTATAACATGGTTTGCCCCAGGCAAGCTCTTTTTCCTTGTCTCTCTTGTGACACTGGATTTTATATAATGTTGATAAATAAATAAATGAAAACTTAATAATATAACAGAACCATATCCATGAATCAAGATAGAGTCAATGGTAAACAAACAGAAAACTTAAATGCATTATAATTAATACAAAATATATTTTGTGAAGCTTTGCATTTTGATCCTTTCACTTACAGTTTTGCTCTCAGTACTTCCTCAAAGGCTTCCTGTTTATAGGATGTAATTTACAAGAAGCTTTTCTTGTCTCCTAGAGAAAGAGACAATCTGTAGATTGTTCACTTGGTTATATAGTCCTATCAGGTTTTATTTTTATTTTTATGCAGCTATTTCTCAGAAAAGTTCCAAGTAAGAGACCATAAAGAAGAATAAAGATGATGGAGGAGAAACAGAAGCTTCCAGAAACCTCAGTGGTCAACCTGGTGAATATATTTGAGAACTTCAGGTACAAGGGATTTGGGGAGCTGTTGTAATGTCATGGTTGAAGGCCAGATGAACAAGAGCTCAAATAGTGGAAGATTGAAATATAGGATTTCTTATATTACCGCTTTGAAGTTAGTGAATTGTGGCTACACAAAGGTAGCTTTCCTCTTTGGAAAAGTGATAAGGACTATTTTTTTCCTTGGTGCGTTAAATCATGGAGTGTAGACCTGCATAGACATTATTTAATAACTTGGGTATTTGACTATAATAAACGTTTGATATGAATGTTGTTTAAATTAGGTTAGAGTCAAGAAGTTTGCTTCTCTGCTATGAAATGTTATATTCAATGTATTTCTATTTTTTTTGATGTGGTTTATTTTTTTGGTGTGGTTTCCAAATCTGTCCTAAATTTTCTGCTGCCTTATAATAGAACATGATATTTGGAAACTCTGAGATACTTTTATTTCTCAACTAACTAGAATTTGCTGTGGAATTAGCTGGAATTAGTCTTTTTATTCAGATACTTTGCCCAGATTTTTTGAATACTCGCTTCTCGGCCTTTTGGCTAAGATCAAGTGTAGAATACTCAGAAGAAAGAGAGAGAAAAAAGAGGCTCAGAAACAACAACTGTAATGCTGTGCAGGAAGAATGGGATGGCAAACTTAATTCCTTTGCTACCTGGTTGCCTGGAGTTTTGTAGACTAAACTGGAATCAAGGTCAAATAGATTTTTGAAATTTTATTATGTATGTGTATGTGTGTGTGTGTGTGTGTGTGTGTGTGTGTGTGTGTATGTGTATGTATATATATATATATATATATATATATATATATATATATATATATATATATATATATATATATATATATATATATATATATATATATATATATATATATATATATTATAGATTTTTATGTATCTGGTTTGGCTGATCTGGAACCCTCTGAGTACAGTTCTCTTGTGGATTGTGAACTGTGGTTTGCTCCTTAAAGTGAAACTTTGGTAAAAGGAAATAATTACTGACTTCGGGAGAAGTTAAGGAAGCTTAAGTATGTTATAAAGATTGTGAAACAGAAAAGAGGATGTAGTCTTGGGGAGTAACACTCAGTTTGGAAAAAGAAATGCAGCTTTATTTTTGCATAGGCTGATCTTATCCATAAGAGACATAAACAGAAAATCTGATGACTACATAGAAAGGAAAAAAGAGAGCAGAGTGCATTTCTGAGGATTCTCCATTCTATATCTATTTCATATTGTAAGGCAGCATTGGGAATTCTTTCATATTGTAAGGTAGCATTGGGAATTGGTTAGATTCATTTTTATGATATTTAGCTATGGTACATTACTTCATTTATTCAGAAGTCACAGTACATGGCAATGGCATCAAGTAGAACTATCAAGTAGATATCGGCAAGCTATCTAAATGACCTGAACTCCCCAAAACAAAGAATAGCTTTCTTCAGAGCCAGATTTAACATTCTTCCTTCAGCACTCCTCCAGGGCAGGTATAAGAGAACACCTATAGCAGAACGGGTCTGTATATGTGGTAAAGGAGAAGTGGAAGATAATGCACATGTTCTGTTACACTGCGAGCTATACAGAGCTTGTAATCTGCACATATTCTCCCTTATTAGAGACATTGCCAGGGAGGGCAGACCATTTTTATCTAGGCTTTCTCCTCCAGGATACTAACCCAGTTACCAAGTATGCAGTGGCAAAGTTCTGTGCTCCTGCAATGTCCATAAGAAAAAAATTGGCTACAGGAGTATAGCATCCTCTTGTACCAATTATCTGGACATCCCTCTAATAATCTCTGGACCATTGTGTTATTATCCACTTTTAATGTCAATACTTTTTAATTATATCTTAATGTTAGTATTTTTTAATATAGTGTAAAAACTAATGTATATTGCTGGTCTTTGACCGTAATAAAGATTGTACTATAAAGAACTTAGTTCTAAACTGGATAATACCTCACTAAACTTGATGAGCCTTAGTTTTGTGTAGAGAGTATAGTACTTTATACTAAGGTAAACATTTTTGGAATTAAAAATCAATATTATTAACTGCAAAAATGACACAATTTCAAATACAGATATTTATGAAATTACAAATAGAAAAAGTGATAATATGTTCTATATGTTATCTACATTTAAATGATACCTGCTACAATGCATGTGGACAGTATTACAAGTGTTTATATTTTACTTTTCAGCATAGGAATCCTATCAGAGCGTATCTGTGATAATGACAAATTTCCGTATTATGCCCTGCATTCATCTGTAGTCTAGGGCTCTGCAATTTTTTTCAGGTGTTGGGTATTACTGTATGATCTGAGTGGGCTGGGCAAAATACAAGCAACTAATTAATTAATGGATGTTTGCTGGGTGATTTTGGGCTAGTCACCTCTCCCAGCCCATCCTTCACAAAACTGGGGGGCAGGGAGTGGGGGGGGGGAGAAATGGTGCTATATATTAAATATTGAATTCCTGAACAAAAATCTAGAGATAACCAGATTTACTGTAAACATGTTTACATATTTTCTCTCCCATGTTATAATGTGTTAGGCAAGACATGTTTACATATTTTCTCTCCCATGTTATAATGTGTTAGGCAAGATTATTGAAGAGATCCAGAAAGATCAATTTACTTATAATGTTCTACAGTGGGGGTGCCAAACTCGATTTCATTGAGGGCTGCATAAGGGTTGTGTTTGACCTCAGGGGGGCAGGGTGGGCGTGGCCAGGGTGGATGTGGCCAGCTTGATGTCACTCATGTCAGGGCACCTGTGGTGATCTGAGCCATCTACCAGTGAAAAGGAGCGGCCCTCCTGAGCTGCTTTCACTGGCAGAGGGTTACAGGAGACCATCACAGTTGAAAACGGAGCTCCTAAGCTCCATTTTCACTGGCAGAGGCACTGCAAGCCAGTCCTTCACTGTTCCCAGGGTGGTCTCACAGACCAGATCTAAGCACCCCAGGGGCCAGATCCGGCCTGTGCACCTTGAGTTTGACATCCCTTTTCTACAGTTTCTCCAAACTTCATTTTATATGATTAAAGAAACGACAGGCATTTATGGTTTTTCTGTGCCAATTGGAGATTGGAGTTGTTTTTCTGAATTCTAGAACCAAAAACAAGCTGGATTGAGTTACTCCTTGGATCACTGTGAAAAGGATTGGATTACTTCTACAGCCAAAGATCTAATCCACAAATAGAACAGAAACTCTTTGCAAAGTTGCATTATCAAGGATTATCAACAAGGAAGAAACAATCGCTTTCTCTGCTTTGTTCTTTTTTGATATCCAATAGTCAGTGGGTGAAATTTTCCTGTCTTCAAAACAGCATGATCTCATTCCTGCATATCATGCTTTTGACAAATCATAACTCTAGTTCAGAGGTGGTATTTAGCAGGTTCTGACCAGTTCTGGAGAACTGGTAGCAGATTTTTTCATTAGTTCGAAGAACCAGTAAATACCACCTCTGACTGGCCCCGTCCTCACCAATTCTCTGTCTCCCAAGTCCCAGCTGATTGGGAGGAAATGGGGACTTTGGAGTAACTTACCCAGAACTGGTAGTAAAGAATTTTGGGTTCCACCACAAAAGCGCGTAGGACAAAATCGCGCTCGACAAAAGCGCGCTGTGACGTCATCACAGCGCGACGAAAAAGATCGAAAAATGTAAAAATAAAGCGAAAACCTTACCCTAAGCCCCCCAAACCTAACCCTAAACCTAACCCTAAACCTAACTCTTAACCTAACCCTAAACCTAACCCTAAACCTAACTGTTAAAGTAACGAAAAACCTAACGCTAACCCTTATCCTAACCCTAACGCTAACGCTAACGCTCTAAAGCTAACCCTAACCCTTAACCTAACCCTAACCCTAACCCTAACCCTAACCCTAACCCTTACCTTTATGTGAATCGGCTTGCTTTAATTTAATTTTTATTTGAATTTTTCGATCTTTTTCGTCGCGCTGTGATGACGTCAAAGGCGCGATTTTGTCGATCGCGCTTTTGCCGTCCGCGCTTTTGACAGGTCACGGAATTTTGAACCCCACCATTGCTTTAGTTTAGTGCATGTTCAAAATTAGTAATCCTATCTATGCTGTTGGCCTCTATAACATTTCCTTGTTTGTTTTCAATGATGAAATTTAAATTCTAACTACTTAATTCTGCCTTTAAATGAGTACTATTACATTGAATATGTGTATTAACTTATATAAAGGCCTACATGTTTTGTTTTTGGTTTGAGCCTCCCTTTTTATTGTGAAGAAGTAAATGGAACAGAAATGTTTAAAACCTTTGTTTTTCTGTGGACAGGACCTGCTGCAGTCCTGAGAAAGAGCAGATCCTTCCCCAGTTGAGGCTTCAGCTAACAACTCCAAGGCCTACGGCACCTTCCATGCTGCCACCTGTGAAATGTGAAAAAGCCATGGGAGACATTAAGAAAGCTGCAGTTATACAGCCTGGCCAGGTGCACTGCAGTCCAGAGTCTCTAGAGCAGCAGGCGCAAGCTCCTAAAATGCTCCCTGTCAAATGTCTCAGCTCTTTTAGAGGCAAGATCACTGTCAGTGACTGGAGGGCAAAACAAGCCTCAGATTCTCAGCCATACTTCATCATGCAATCTGGAAGCAGCAAGATTCAGGTAATAGGTTATACCAAGGCACTATTGATATTGTGTATGGATTCTCCTATTGTGATTTGCAAACCAGGGCTAATCCATAAATATTCTTTGGATGGTGTGTAGAGAGCCTGTGGGACAATCAAGAATATTTTGACATTAGACACTTTTATAGTTTTTACCAAAATCATTGAGCTGTTTCATATTTGTACTGGTAAAAAAGAATTAAGAGAAAATGATATCCCACTATAAATTATGTAGGTGACTTGATTTTACAACCATTTATAAAAGTCTCATTGAAATTCATCAAAATTTTCAGATATTTCATGAAAGAAAACAATTACGATTACTGCCGAATTACTACGTTGGTGATACAGTCTCAAAAGCTGCATACCATCGCTAATGATATCTCACTTTATCCAAATATTTATGAATCATAGATTTCCAAACTTATTTCTCCTTCCTCTATATTCACAGGAACCAGAGGAGAAAAAAATAGCTTTGGAGCTGCTAGAAACAGAACAGGCCTATGTGGTTCGCCTTCATCTTCTAGACCAGGTTGGTTGGCAGCTGCATTTCAACTTTCTGATGAAAAAAAGCTGAAAATAAACTACTTCCATGATTATTATTTTATTTAATAACAATACATGAAGATATCATAAAAATTGCCTTCTGGATATTTTCATCGTGAACAACTGATTTTTAAAAATTCAGTAAATCTTGGATTTCTGTAGCAAGCAAGCAATTATTAATACTTTGAAAATTCCAAAATGTCCACATAGTAAAAACAGAGCCCTTTCTGATATTCCACTGTCAAAAGTAACTCCTAACTATTCTCCTAATGGGACTACATTGATTTGGAAAATTATATGAAAAATAAAAATCCTATCTGTCCAATGATGTGATTCAACCGGTCTAACAACCTGTTTGCTGGGCGCATGCTTTGCGCACATACTCTTCGTGTCAGTGTTCCAAATATCATGCAGAATTAAATCAGAGTCCAAGGCAGAGCTATCCTTAAAGTTCCAATTTAATAAAACAGTCATTCTGGCATCGTACTATGGAATCCCAATTCTGAAGAACTTCAGCAACAGACTATCAGCTGGGCTAAAAACCCAAACCAGGCTGAACTGATAGAATCCCACTGCTGCATCTGTCCCTTAGTCAACTCTGTCCCTGTATCTTATAATACTTATCTCATTGTAGCTGAATGGGGAATGGAAACAGGGTAATTTCTTCTGCTCTGCTAAGGATTTTTATTTATATGATATCTTTTATTTTGTTTCTATTCCAGATGACCTTTAATTACTATTATAGTAATTATAACCACTATAATTCTATATTATAACAATTAGTACTTTAATTGCCATAGGTTTAGAAAACGTTAAGTCAAATTTCCTGAATTTTCTCCTCCCAGGTTATCTCTCCCCCCGCCCCCCCTTTATGTTGTGTTATTAACAGCCAGGTTTGCAGGCAGATGTTATTGATCTTACAGAAGTTTCTGCAAGAGACTTTTGAGTTGAAAAGTAGGGTGAAGCATTGTAATTAAAACTGTGTTTCTTCATTGACTGAGAATGTTCTTTACAGGTGTTTTTCTCTGAGCTAATGAAAGAAGCAAGAACTACAAAGGCATTTCCGGAAGATGTAGTAAAAATGATCTTCTCTAATATCTCCTCCATTTACCAGTTCCATTCCCAGTTTTTTTTGCCAGAGCTGAAAAAACGTATGGAGGACTGGTAAGTTATGAAATCAGCCTGCTTGTCTTTTTTTGACCACTATTTTCCTGGAAAAATATAACAAATTTAATAGCTTGTTGAAAGCTAGATGTGAAAAAGATTCAAGTCGTTTAAGCTTGAGTCACAAATTTTATCTGAACACTTTGTCCAATCTTGGAAAACATCTTATATATGGAGAAGGTTGTATTATGGTACATGGTGCATAATGCAACCTTCTTTTTTTTGTAAGAATTTTTTTTAATTTTTGAATAAACATAAACAGACAAAACACACACAAAAAACCACAAAACCATCTTCCATTACAAATTATAGAAAGTGTGTCGATTGGTTAAAAAAACTTCCATGCATCCCTTCCACAGTCATCACCTACAATTCATATCAAATCATATATTTTAAATCAAATATATTTATATATATTACTATCATCATACCTCAACCTTCATTTGACTATAATTATTTTTACGTCCTTTTATATAAAATATTCCAGATTTAAAGCAAAACCACATAAGGGCATTCCATTAGCTCTTCCCAATATTATCCAGTAACATTACATCTTTATAACATGTTCTAAATAAAAACTGGTTATATTTAATAACAGAGTTTCTAAACCTCCTTTCGTAGTCACCATTTGCAATTTTCTCTTATCAAACCAATACATATATATGCATTATTATCATTATCAATCAATTATTTAACTGTATCCATTATCACTTCATTTTATACATAATGCTCTAAATTTAACTAAATTTGACTTAATTTTTTATTATAAGCTTTCATTACATCAACATGTGTCTTTCCAGTAATAGTGCAGTCTTATGTCTCTTGCCATTTGTGGCATTAGTATACTGATTATTTCCTTAGAAAGTTTTGTATGGACTTCTCTTCGCAACTTATTGCTTATTGCATATCTTGTATAAGCCTGAAACCCTCCATCTGCTTCTTCGATCAGCTTATCTTTGGTTATCACTAGTGCTTCTGACAAAATTGCTCTCCTTAGTTCCATCAATTCTTCCCTCTTTTCTTTTTCTATACCTTGAAATCTGGGGTAGCGCTCCAGTCCATCTCCCCTTTTCATATTCCACTCTTTCCATTTCCAACTATGCTCAATTCACTGTCAGTATCAACAATTTTCTTGTCTCTTTGTTTATTTTTTCCTTCAGTTTTTAAAACTTCAGTTTTTAAAACTCTGACCTCCACTTTCTTCATTTGATGAACATCCTCAATTTTTCCATCAATTTTTGCTGTTCTACGATCTATGTTCTCCAATATCTTCTCAGTTTTCTCTGTCACCTCTAATAATTTTTGAATTTAAAACATAATCTTTTGCAATGTTAAAGTTTCTTTTTCATGTTGTGCCACTTGTAAACACTGCCACTCTGGCATTCAGAACTTTTTATTAAATTTGAAGCAAGTTCATTTATAATCTTTCAAGACAAGGTTTTGTTTTCACTCCACTCCAGCTGCCTATAAAGCTCCCGAAGAGCACCTGAAATGCAAAGTCAAATGATCAAAGAGAAAAAAGAAAAGACAATATTTCCAAGCCTTCCAAGCCTCCAGCCTCCAAGTGGCAGTGTTACTTCCTTTCCCGCTATTACTACAGCCCTCTTTGTATTCCTTTTATATCTTCTTTATATTCCAAGCTTAAAGAAAACAAAATTCTTAAATGGAGCAAAAAAAACCCATCCAATCCAGCATTATAAAAATAAGGAAAAAGATTTTAATCCATAGGTATAAAAAAAAAGAATATAAAATGTAGAAAAGAAAAACTAATCCATTCAATTTAAAAGAATAGGAAACATTTGCAAAAGTTCCATCCGTAAAAAAAATTTTTTTAAAAAGGATAACACACTGTCTAATGTAGCTTAATTTCACTGCTTGTTCTCTTCTGTTTTCAAATTTAATTTAGCTTTAATTTTTTGGGGGTAGTCCCTTTTATAATAATAAGATTTCCTCACCAGATGGACACACTTTCTCTTTCTGTTTTCCTCCTGTTCCGGAGCTGTCCCAACTTCAGCAGCTTCAAAAGGACCATCCAGCAGCAAAAGTATCGACTGCAATCTTGGATCTCCAAGATCGCACGTCGTGTCGTTGCAACGTCAGCTCCTCCTTCCCATAATGCAACGTTCTGAGTTTATTTTTATATGTATATATAATTTTATAAAGAATTTCAGTTATAATAGTAGAACCAAATACAAACTAAACTTAAAGAAAAGATAACAGGAAGGAGGAGTAAGAAGTCCAAGAAAAAAGAAAGAAAAGAAATAGCAATTGCAATAATACTTAGACTTATATACTGCTTCACAGTGCTTTAAGCGGTTTATAGAGTCAGCATATTGCCCACAACAATATGGGTCTTCATTTATGCACCTTGGAAGGATGGAAGACTGAGTCAACCCAGAAAAGAATATAATAAAGAGAAGACCAATATATAAAAAATGGCTTCCAACCATCATCACTCTCCCTTTTTTACGACCCTGTAATCTCTTAATTTGAGGTTGAGTTGGGGCAATTGGATGGAGCTGAGCATTTACTGGCTGGATACCCTTGTTGATGCCCACAGAAAATCACTGTTCTGTATTCTCTTCACAAGGAGCAGTCATCTGGAGCACATGTGGGTCATCTCCTGTCCTGGAGAGGTTCCAAGGAACCAGTCTACTTACTGGTTCTCGGATCTTTGCTATGATCATCAGCTTCACTTTAATAGAACAATATTCAGTACACCATACCTCCCTGAATGGCTGATTAGCTGACTTTGTGTTGTTTTCACAATAGGCAGAGAAAAGGATATTTTTACAATCAGCATTTTTAGAACATTGATACTAACGTTGCTATATTAGTGATACTATTTCTATTTATTTAATGATTTAATCCATCAGTTTGTATTCTTAAATTCTATAAAAATAACATCCATAGCAATAATTCATTTCTTATGAACACTCCTATAAGTAATGCAATTCATTGATTGATTATGTGCTATCAACCTGGAATTAATCCATTGTGACCATTCAGATTTTCTCTAGGATAGAAGTAAGTATTTTTAGTATTTACCCTGACACTTTGTAGATTTAAATTGATTTATGTTATATTCCTATCCATCCCTATTTATTTTGATACGGCTCTCCCCTTAATAGCCTTTAAGGCATATGTCTCTGTAAGCTTCTGTTCTTAACTGAAGACACTTATCTCTGTTTTTACAGAAGTACCTGCTATCTTCAACACTTGTTACAAGCTCTGAAAAGTGAAATAGCATAATGGGTAATATAAAAGGTTTCAACAAAAGAGAAAAGCCAACACAAATCATTTATTGCCTATTGACCTATTTGGACTATATTTCAAACACATTCACCATCTGAATACGTTTTTGTAATCTATTGTAATCATTTTTGCAAAGACGTTAAAAGAAAATTAGTACTACTTTGCTGGAATGTATTTTTCAGAATCAAACAATTGCTTATTAAAAATAAGTTATGTCCAGCTATGTGTCAAAAGACCAGTTATAGTTGCAGCTGGATATTTCTCCAGGATTCCTAGTCTATTTTAGCCTTTTTTTGTGTGTGTGCGATACCAACAATGTTTTCTTACAATTCTTGCTACAGGGATTCCAATCCCAGAATTGGTGATATCATCCAGAAAGTGGCTCCTTTCCTGAAGATGTATAGTGAATATGTGAAGAACTTCGACAAGGCGATGCATCTGATCACTGTATGGTCGGAAAAAGCCTTGCCATTCCAAGAACTCATCTCAAACATTCAGGTGAAATGGTTTCAGAGCTCATAATACAATTCATTTTTAAAAAATTCATATTGGTTGTAATTTGATTAGCTATATAGATGTATACTCTATTGTGCATATACAGTATCTTATCTGAAATTTCTGGATTTACTGCTTTGAATATTAAAAACTTATGATTGTTCTCAACCATTACATAGTAGAAGGCTAAAAATTGATAGGTTTAGAATTCCATATAGTCTCTGCCAATTCTCTCCAATGCAGGATAGGAATACATTAAAAAAGTACAAAAATGAAGAAAAATCTTTTTTTAAAAAAAAAATTACATGTCCAATATCTACTAAGATAATTGGAAAGGAGTCTCCTCTCTATTTATTATCTTTCTGAAATATTAAATTTCTCTTCTTTTTTTTTCTCCATTGAATTAGGCTTAGGAAGGGAACTTTGGTTAGCATTAAGAGTAGTTTCTAAATTTATTCTCTTTGTGCATGTATTATGTACAGGGTCATGGTGTATAGAAAGTATTAATCCTTTTCTACTCAATAGGATTCTCCCAGAAAGTCCCTTTCTATCAATTCAATTTCAAAACAGTTTACAATAATTCAAAATATTTTTTGTTGGTACCAATTCATTGCTTTAAAAAAAAAAACCTTCTAATATTTGCATATGTGAGAATTATTGTTTGCAGGGAGGAATGACTAAGCCTTCCTTCCACAATTGTGTGTCTTCCCTTTTTGGTTGTGTTCTTTAAAAAAAAAAACCAATAAGGCACGTTTCCCTCCTGGCTGAAAATGAGCCTTATTTGTATTGATCTAGAAGAAGAGATGTTAATTTTTCTTTCCTAACTACAATCCTCTTTGAAAATAGATGGGCTATAGGAACTGTATATAGGATCAGCTTTGAGAATAAGCCACTTCATAGGCATGAAGAGTACCTTGAGGTGGTGGTATCCACCTAAATTGGTACTGTTTGGCTGTTGATTTTCTGATTGGGAAATTTGAGGATGAAGTGAAGTTTATTTCAGGAGCTATTTTCCCATTCATCAAAGGAAGCAAGGCTTTAGGGTGGAAACTGAGCCATAACAGAAATCTGAAGTCAAGACAGGGAGGTTTTGTATGTGTATGTATATGTATTTTATGTATAGATACTAATGAATCCTTCATTCTCCTGGTTTTACTTTCTTTTCCTCTAATTGTTATTGTCCTGCACAGAAACAGGAAGTGTCTGCTAATTTAACCTTGCAGCATCACATGTTGGAACCAATACAGAGAATTCCCAGATATGAACTCCTCCTGAAGGATTATATTCAAAAACTACCTTTGGAATCACCAGACAAGGAAGATGCGCAGAGTAAGAGTTTTGCTTTGATCCCTTCTTTTAGAATGAGGGCAACAACAAAAAAAGTGAGAAAAGTGCCTTTGAAATGATGCCTTTTGGTCTCCTTACTGAATGATTTTAGATGTTCATGGTGCTGGTTCTCTTTCTAATGTGCCATAGTTTCTCCAAACTATCCTTTGTTGCTCAAGGTCACAATTGCTAGTATAGTATTGGGCATGAAGTAATTGTATAAAATAATTGTAAGAATACTATTATTTCTTGCAGAAGCTTTGGAGATGATTTTCACAGCAGCTAAGCATTCTAATGCTGCCATCGCTGAAATGGTGAGTATCCAGATCAGGGGTATCAGACTGGCGGCCTGCGGGCCAGATGTGTCATCTGTAGGCCACGCTCACCCCAGCTTCACGAAGGGAAAAAAACCATCACGTGACAGCAATGTGACACAGTGAGTTTGACATCCATGGTGCGGCTGATTAGTCATCTCATTCTCCTTCACTATAGGCAGGTATCTCAATAGCCGAGTTACTGTTTTCCATTTTGTGAATCTTGATTCCATTGTTTCTGCAGGAACGACTCCAGAACCTATGGGACGTATATCACAGGCTAGGCTGTGATGATGACATTGTTGATCCTTCTAATGAATTTATTAAAGAAGGACCCATTCAGAAAATCTCTTTCCGGCACAACAATACCTCAGAGAGATATCTGTTCCTGGTGAGATATTTTTATTTTGTTAATTTATTTCTTAAATTTATTTGCCACCTATCTTACCATAGGGCTGCTCTAGGCAGCTAGTTTATTAGTTGTAAAGTGATGGAGCAGGAAGATTGTATCAAGTTTCTTATGGGGACCTCTCTCTGACTCCCAAATTATTTGGAATGGGGCAGTATTAAAAAAATAATATGGAAAAAGTGAAGGTATACAGGTTTCCCTAGACTTATAAACTTTCGTTCAGCAACTTCAAAATTATGATGGTGCTGAATGAATTGATATATGACCTATATTCAACGTTATGGCTGTTGCAGCATCCCTTCAGTCTCCCTGATGAAAATTTGGGTGCTTACAAGTGGCTGCCCACAACCTGACTATCTTTCCCTCCTCTGGACCTCCTCCCTGCCCTATCATGCCTTGCTTCACTTATATCTTCCAAAGATTGCCTTTCCAGAAGAGCATTTGGATGATGTGATGCGTGGCCTTCCTACAGAGGATCCCCCACATCATTTTCATTGTATCTCCAAAAGGTGTAATTTTCCAAATCATGCCCTTCTGAGAGATCACAAAATTGGCGCCCACTTCCAGAATGGCACAAGGTGGCCTCTGTAGGAAAACCATGAATCATATCGATTGGGAGGAATTTTGGAAAGATGCTCTTCGATAGAAATAATTGGAGCAGGGAGGAGAGCCAAATCAATGGGACTTGTTGAGTCAGGAAAGAGGCACAAGGCTGTGGGACTCAGCAAAAAGGGAAGGTATGCCTGGGTGAGTTGGGGTTTGAGACCCTGGGAGACCTGGCTCAGGTCACATGTAAGCTGGGGAGCTGCTGCAGCGTGTGCCTGGGCGTGAAATAGAGTGTGAGATGTAAGTCTGCACTGGACTTCTGGAATCCTTTCACATAGCAATAGCAATAATAGCAATAGCAGTTCAACTTATATACTGCTTCATAGGGCTTTCAGCCCTATCTAAGCGGTTTACAGAGTCAGCATATTGCCCCCACAGTCTGGGTCCTCATTTTACCCACCTCGGAAGGATGGAAGGCTGAGTCAACCTTTGAGCCGGTGAGATTTGAACTGCCAAACTGCAGTTAACAGTCAGCTGAAGTGGCCTGCAGTACTGCACTCTAACCACTACGCCACCTCGGCTCTCCTTAGACATTCTGGGTTCCACTTAACAACACACATGGTACTTAACAGTAGGGGGAGACTGAATGTGGTGAGCTCAGGGTGTCTTGCTTAATGACTGCAATGATTTACAATAATAATTCCGGGCTCACTTGTGGTCCTAAGTCAAGGACTACCTGTAAAGGAATGCACTAGTGAGGATCATTGGTGATAAAATATTTTATTGATGTTTGCAGATATAGTCTGAAAAGCGATTGCAAATATTGTTATGATTATTGTTGCGATTGTTATATAAATATCAGCTTAGCTTAATTTACTGGAAAGGATAAGAAAGAAATTTAAGATTGTCTCCCTTTGATTTTCTTATTTATAAGAGGGTTCAGAAAGAAAATCTATCAAGCTTTCAAGTTGCTGCTATTATACCTTGCAAACAATAAAGTTTCTATAGTCCTTGTGACATCTGTTTCCTGACCTCTCTTACATTGAAGTGATGACACAAGGTCTATAGAAAACAAGGGATTATGTTTTTATTTGGCCTTTTTTAAATTAATAGCAATTCCTTTCGGTTTTGTCCAACTTTCTTCCAACACAGTGTATATTTGTGAGTTTGTTTTGTTTTTACAACTTTTAGTTTAATAACCTGCTGTTGTACTGTGTACCAAAAGTCATTCAAGTGGGTGCTGAATTTCAAGTGCGCCACCGGATTGATGTCAATGACATGAAGGTCAGAATATTTTATTGCCTATTCATTTGTTTATTCAAGTCAATTTGAAAAACATCTGTGATGACTTTTATGGAAGTTCCTTTGAGTAAGATTGGATAGAGTTGCAACTAGGGCAGAGAATTTAAGAACTCAAAGGAGGAAGAGAGAGGGAGAGAAGCCAAAACAAGTGAAATGCTAGGTAAGGCCTTGCAGATTTTTGAAGATAAATCTGCTTTAGAGCAGGGGTTTTCAAAGTTTTTATACTACAGAATCTGTTAGTTCAAAAGTATTTCCCAGAACTCCTGATCAAGAGGAAAAAACTAGTGGTTGTGTTTGAGTGAACTTAGTTTCTCATGGAATTTTATCAAGTTGTCATGGAGAACATACAGTAGTTTGAAAAGTCTTACTTTAAAAAAATGCAGAGATTGCTAGTCAATACCTCTCTGCAACTCCTTAAAGCAATGGAGTCTTTTCATTAGGATCACTCAGCTTTTCTATACATTTCTTGCAGTGTGCTTCCTAGAAAAGATGCTCTTCTGCTGTAATGGTATGTGAGAATGACCTTGAGAGACAGGCGGAAGAGTCATAGGCTAGACAATGGTCAGATAAGAGGCAGCTCAATCTGCAGAAGCTATGGCAAATGTCTCAGAAGGGACCATCCATGGTTTCTTGGACTGTAAAGAAGGGAATAGAGATGTACTTTCAGACTTACAACTGTAACCTTACAATAAAGCTAAAGCTAGTACTTCTGGGTGTCCTCCTTGTCTGGACTACCTTGCAAGGCTGATACTAATCTTGCAAGTCTCAAATTACATCCATTCCCCCTTGCCTTTACAGTCCAAGAAACCAGGGACAACCCCTTCTGGGATGTTTGCCATTTCTTATGCAGATTCAGCTGCCTCTTATTTGACTGTTGTCTTTTTGGATCTTCTGCCTTCTAAGTTCATACCCACATGCCATTAAATTTGCTGAATCACATACTCTTAATAGGCTTGCTCTAGCAAGGGGAAAAGTGAAGTAAGAAAAGTATTTCTTTCTTATTCCATTAGTTCCAAACATTAATGTTAAAAACACAACATATAATATCAGTAATAGAGAATTACAAAAACTTGAACAGAAAAAAACTTCGTTGGGTTTGACAGCGGTATAGGGAAAATTGAAAAGGGGGGATGTGTCCCAACAAAAGGAAATAAAAATATTTCATTGGGTTGACAGTGGCTTGGGGAAAATTGAAGAGGGTGGACATGTCAAAACAAAGTAAAGGGAGAAGACAGGAATAGGGAAGTGGGATAAAAGACTTACTAGGAAAAAAAATCAGACAGTTAGAAATTGTTATATGGGAAATCTAAAGTTGAGATATGTGGTTTACTCCTATATATGATAATTAAACTGAGTTGCTAACTGATTGAATATGATAATGGAAAGATAATTAAATAAAGGTTAAAATGTATGGAATATGGACAAATATGAAACTGTTATGTGGATAATGCAAAGTAGAGGTATGTGATTCACTTTTATACATGATAATTAAACTGAGTTGCTAATTGATTGAATATGACAATGGAAGGACAGTTAAGTATAGGTTAAAATATATGAAATATGGACACATATAGAACTCTTAAGATGATGAACAAAGTGAGGTGTGTACTGCTTGTTATTCTACATGGTAGATTAATGGAATTGTAATGAACATTGAACAGTAAGGACTGTTATTTAAAGACAATTAAGGATATGCTAAGCCAAGATATGGAAAAATGGAGGGGGAACATGATATATACTTATAATGGAAAATTATTGAGATTATAAAGACAGAATTACAAATTTGGGGTGTGTAAGGATGCATAACTATATAAATATAATGATAAGAATAGCTGGGAATCGTAATCAGGTCTACATCTCGGCCAAAAATAAGCTGGGGGGAAGTTTTTAAAAATATAATTACTATATATGTATACTTTTTTTCTTTAAAAAAAGAAGAAGGAAGATATATGTTAAAATTAAATATGTATATTGAAATGGAATTATAAATAATATCAACATAAAATTGAATTCACTCAGAGTCTGAAATATACCAAGTAAATGAGATGAAGGGTGCGAAGTAAAGGAGAGAGGTAAGGGAAGAAGAGGGAGATAGGCGAGAGGGTGGGGGGGAGGGAAGAGAAGAAGAGAAAGAAGGAGTGGAAAGGGGAGAGAGGAGAAGGAGAGAGAAAGGGGAAGTGAAGAAGAGAAGGACGACAGAGGGAAGAAAGGAGGTAGGGAGGAGGAGGAGAGAGGGAGAAGAAAGAGATGGATAGGGTATAAATATGGTGTATGGAGAGCAGAAGAGCCAATAATCATTTTTGGGGTTGATGGTAAGACAAATTGATGTAAACATTTAACAATAATATAATGTTGGTTATGTATACATGTGATTATTTGTTATAAAAATGAAAAAATAAAAAACTTTATTAAAAAAACCTTGAACATGCTTCAAAGGAGAAGTCAAGGAAATAGATTAAAAACTTTCGGATTATCTGAAAGTTGAGACAATTCTGTGCCCATTCCAATTAACTTCACACCAGAAAATAATAATTTTCCAAACGGAAAAAAATACCCAAGGGAAATTATATATCTGTCTGAAGTAAGCATACTTTTGTAGTTTAAATGGTATACAACTGAATGAAGTATGAAGTAAATTCGTATTTACTCTCATTTCAGTGCTCTAATTTTTTTCTTTTAGGTTCGAGAACTAAATGATGTACAGTTTCCTCATGCTTTCCTTGTGTCAGGGAAGCAGCGAACTCTAGAACTGCAAGCTAGGTAATTCAGCAAGAAATGTATCCTTTTTTTCGTTCTACCAAAAGAAAGTGAACTCTGCCTCTCCAATAAATGACATCTCTTTCTCTGTAGGTCCCAGGAGGAGATGGATGCCTGGCTTAAGGTAGCCATTGCTGCAATTTTGTTTTAAGCTTAGGAAGCATCCTGGCCAATGAGGAAACCAAAATACTCTCAATAAGTATAATAGGTTATGGAATAACCTTGAGAGACAGGAAGAAAAGCTACAGCCTAATCAATAGTCTCATAAGAGAAATCTGAATCCAAAGCATCAATGGGATGGAGAAAGTTTCTCAGAATGTTTCCTCCCTATGAAGTCAGACTTCATAGACATATCATTGTAGTTTTCTTAGCAGCAATGTAGAAGGGACTTCTTATTGCCATTCTTCCCTTTTTAAATTTCCCAACTTTGGTATTTCCTAAGTGTTCTCTCATCCAAGTCCTAACTGTTTCCTTCCCTATTTAGCTTTTCAAGATCAGATAAGGTCAGTTGGATGCTACCACATAGCTATACCTTAAGAAATGACCCACAATTAATGCAGTATCCTTCAATATAGATGGTACTGGTGCTGGAAATTTCTAATTTTGGCAGCTAGATTAAGACATTTGGGAATCCACATGGAGATCTTTAGTGGCTCAAACACATTATATGATAGGGCAGCCCCATGCATTTAAAGGGAAGTCAATTTCATTCACAAATACAATGGGTAATAGAGGTGAGAGCAGAAAGCTCTATAAGGAATTTAAGCCAAGGCTGGGGAAGGTTTTAGAACTCCCCTCTTCATTCTTAAAATCCCCAACCATTCATAAATCCATCCATTCTTCATCTTTGATTAGGTCAGTCTTAGATTAAACACATAGGAGCTGCTATTTAAACCTGTAAATTGTAACTAAGCTTCTTTTCAGAAATCCTTCTATTCGAAATGTTTTCTTCCTCCCTCCCAGACCTTCCAGTCTGCCATCGACAAGAAAGAAAAGAGGAGTGAAACCTTCAAGGCTGCAAGCCAAGGGCAAGAAGCAGAGACACAAGACTCCAGTGTAAAATCTCCAGTTACACACACCTATTGTGACTCTATCCCATTTACACTTTAGAGCTACCCATATTCATTTCCTCTTTTAAAACCGTGAGCTCATTTTCCAAAGATTGTAACTGTGTACATTTACAAAGACCTGACAAGTCTCTGATAAACAAAGGGGAAGGGGAGATGTACAGAAAACACATCTAGCAAAGTTTTGTCCTTATGTCCCATTGACTCTAGTTGTGGTACATTTAAATTGAGGCTGTCACACCCTCCTGTGTGTCCAAAGACTGACTGAAAGGGTTGCTTGATTTCAGAGTCTCTTTTCTTGCAGCAGGGCGAGTCACAGGAGCTGGGCAAGTGGGCTCCCCAGTGGATAAGAGACAAGCTAGTCACCATGTGCATGCGCTGCAGAGAGCCATTCAATGCTATCACACGAAGAAGGCATCACTGCCGAGCTTGTGGCTATGTGAGTGAGCTTATTTTTCTCTACCCCTCCCCCAATTGACCTCAAGGTAATTGACAGGTTTTGCTGATCTGAAGGGCTACTACTGAGAACAAGAGTGCTTATGGCTAGTGCAATTGCAGACTTGAAAAACCTTGCCAAGAAAACTGCAGGGACTTGTCCAAGCAGTCTCCAAGAACTGGATACAATGAACATTAAAAAAAAAAAAAAACACCTCACCACACTTAACCTTCTCCAAACCTGTGGTTTTTCTCCTGGAGGCAGGTGGTGTGTGCCCGGTGTTCTGAATACAAGGTTGAATTGCAATATGACAAGAATGGACTCAAACGTGTCTGTGCGGAATGCTATGGTTTCCTAACAGGGAATTTGCTGCCTGTCGAGCAGCATGGGAAGCACAAAGGCATTCTGGAGGTGAGTTGGAAGGTTTGCTTCTTCTCTTTTTTCAGGCTTGTTCCTTGGTCTGTTGATAACTTGATGTTCTGGGTAGGAATTTTTTTATTGCAGCAGTTTCACTTTTGTGATTTTGAAAGTACTTATCTAGCAAACACTTCCCCATCAACATTGCACATACCCTGTTTCCCTGAAAATAAGACCTCCCCGAAAATATTGCAAGAGAGCAGCAGTCATGAGGTGACCATGCTCGCTGCCTCCTGCACCTCAAAAATAATAAGACCTCCCTGAAAATAAGGCTAAGCGCTTATTTTGGGGATCAAAAGAAAATAAGACTCTGTCTTATTTTGGGGGAAACACGGTGCATGCATGCCAGTGGTGGGTTCCAGATTTCATTCCAACTGGTATGGTTGGAACAGCCATGGCATCACCCACATGGACGCATGCGGTGCGTGCATGTGTTGTACTTGCCTGCAATGCTTCTGCAAGCCTCCGCAACGCTCCAGCTGCTCAGCGGCGGGTCATGCAGGCGCTGTATGCACCATGCACATTCATGGAAGTTCCAAAGGCTTAAAAGACAGGTAAGGAGCTCGGGTGGGTGGATGAGCCCTCTGGAGCACCGTACCGGAACAGTACCGAGTGCTACGGGCAGGCTCCAGTACGTCTGTACCGGGGCGTATCGCCTGCAACCCATCATTGATAAATACATACATACTGTTCTGTCCCCCCTTCTCCGCTCGTTAAACAGACGACAGGCAAACAACTTAAAAGGAACTCTCTTTATCAGTTCTCGGCTCAAACTGGCTGCGAGCCCCAAAATAACATAATTACAGTCTCTGCCTGAAGATAACGGAATGAAAAACAAATCTTTCTTACGGCAACACAAGTTGAACAAAACGAAAGCAAAGCACTTCTTCCAAAGTCTCTACGAATCAGGGTTACAGAAAAACAAAGCACTTATCCAAGTGTATCTTACATAAACCACGACCGATGATCAAACCATGTTGAACAAACCAAGGAACGTTGACTCCTGCAACTAGGGCGTGGCACCATCCATCCTTTTATCCCCAGAATATGTCCCTAACGAGCCCCAACTGCATAATTAATCTTGCATCCCGAAAAGACTCACAGAAGATTGCTGCTGAGTCACAACACATACATACATACATACATACATACATACATACATACATACATACATACATATAAATTAACCTATACAGAAGCATGCACACATAGCCATCATGTTTGTTAGGTAAGCTCCACGTTGGGAGAGCGAGTGCATACAGAGAAACGTTGTGAGAGTTGTGTTGGAGAACACACAAACCAGCATACAGAGAAACTGCAGTTTAAATAGGCTTTTACTTTTGTGGAAATAGAAGTATCAGAGACTATCAAACAGTCCAAGTCATACACAGATAAGACAGTCAGTCATCAATGTCTTTCAGTTAAGGGATAATCCAAATAACAGTCCAGTATCATATAATCAGTTCAGTATTCAAAAGTTTGCTAGCAGTTGCAAAACTTACAATAGCTCACAGCACTTTCTAACAGCCAGCTTCCAAAAAAACCACTCAGATCAGATCAGCCCAGCATCTAACAGAGAGCTAACAGTTATTCTGGCTCCCTCTAATGGCTGATTGAGGAAAACAGCAACCAATCACATTTTACAGTATGATTTAAAGAAACAGGTATGATTTATATATTGCCAAGCCAACCGTTAGATTATATTCCTAACAATGTTCTTTTCTTTCCGGCAAGCAACATTATGCAGCATAGAAAGGAGAATAATGTAGAAGATCCAAGGGAATTAAAAGCAAAATACAAGGGGGGAAAAAAGAAATGAAACATTGCTAAAGCTACTAACATCTCATTTCTTTGTCATCAGAGCCAACTATGACTTTCTCAGACTCTCATCTTTTCTTGAGCCCTTCACTCTTCTTTCACAGGGTTGTTTCATTATTCTTTCTTTTTTTATGGCCAAGCCACCTCAATATACTGTATATATTTGCAGATAAGATCAAGCCAACTTTCAGGGTTTTTTTGTCTTCTTTTTCCAATGTATTCTGAAAGGCTTCTTTGTTTTTATATTTGTATCAATACATGTTTTTGTTTCCAGAAGAGATCCATTTTAAATTTTCAAAACTGCCTTATCTCTAGGTAGTACATTTTTCATGTACTTTGGTGAAAAATAATGAGAGTCAGATTTATTTGTAGTTGGGCTTATTTGTGAGTATGTATGTATATTTAAAAAAAACATTGCTATGTGTATTTGCAGATGAGCTCATCTGTAGATAAACTAAACTCAATTTTGGCCTACATTTTGGAACCTAAAATTCATGACTTATCTATGAGTACATATGGTGTTTTTTCATGCTTTTGTCATACTCACTCATTGCTGTATTCAACCTATCATTTCTACTCCTACTCCTATTCTTACTCCTATCACCTTTTTATCAACATTTGCATGTCTTCAGATTTCTTCATTGCAGTGAACATCCTTCCAAGGTAGAAAAATATATTGCTCTATTTTTCACAAGTTACAGATCAATTGCAATTGTTCACTCCATTTTCCTTGGCATAACTCAATCACTTTAGATTTCAATAGATTGCTTTTCAAATCCATACTCCTTGTTGTATCATTCATTTTTCTAATATGTACTACAAATATTTGAGTCCTCAGCCAACAATTATGGTATTGTGTGCTTACAAAAATCTGAAGGTTGGCATATACAACATGTCTTCACCAAAACACCTCTAATTCATCGTGCGTTGATCTATGAATACATTAAGCAAAATAAAGAAACAACACATATTCTTCCATTCGCCTCTGTTCAATGTTGAACATTTTTAGGCATTCCATTTATTCTCATTCTTCATTTCTATTATATGCCACTGTAATTACAGTCAACCAAACTTCAACTTGATATTTGCACAAAACATTGAAGCATATTCACTTTGTCATATGTTCTCTTTACATTTACAAATATAGAATAAACTTTGTTTCTCACATTCATAAATTTCTCGAAAGACCTGCTGAAGAGTAATACTATATTCAGTGCATTTCTTGTCAGATATACTATAAAGCCCACTCGTTTCCAAATATTGTTCACTGTACTTGCTACTCTCCCCTTTTTATATGGGAACAATAATAGCATTCTTCCATTATATGGGCCATGATCAAAACTAGATGCAAATGTTAAACAAGTTAAACTGCCATGCCATAAAAAAAACCCTCTCGGTATTTTTATATTTTAAATAATATTTTCTATTTGCACCATCTTTATCTACAGCCTTACAATTTTTCAATATGATTGCAGCATTTATAACTTTTTCACCAGTTATTTTCTTGGACAGTAACATTTATAAGATTCTTTTCAATTTCACTCTTCAACATACCTCTTATTAATCCCATATACATGTTTAAAATACTATTTTCAGCCCTGTCTTATTACACTTTCATCGTTGTTAATTGCTCCCAACTTCTTGTTTAGCTCTTTTTATCATTTTCAGAACATTTTTTTTATTTCCATCAAAAATTGCTCTGCATTTTCTTTGCCTCTTTTAATGGTTGTATGTTCTATAGCTATATTCTTTGCTACTATTGTTGTGTGCTTTATAATTATATTCTTTGCAACTATTGTTTCTCTACATGTACATTATTCAAATCCCTTTTATTTTCATTTCTTGCAGCACCAATTCTATTATATGCATTTTTTTCATTCATGGCCTTTTTCACTTTCCACTGCCATCAAGCATCCTTTTTAATAATTTTCATTACCATATTCTAGAGATTTCCTTGGGACTCAGTAACATATTTCTTTTTATTCTGTACCAAGTAGTTTCAATATCCTCTTTTTCACACCCACTTTCCATTATTTCTATTGAAAGATTAATCTATTCTTGAATAGGTTTTTAGCAGATTCATCTCTCCCATTATCACTAGAGCATAATATGCAGCTATTGCCATTCTATAAATTCAAATTTCCTTATGTACCCACGACCACCTAAACATCAATTCATACTGTCTTGACATACGTTTTAGCTCTTTCATGTACAAGTAGTCCTCAGTTAACAATAGGAATTGGGACCACAATTTCTGTTGCTTAGTGACACAGTCATAAAGCATGACGTCATATGATCATACTAGTTCCAGCACTCCTGGTTGTTGTTATTAAGTGAATCACACACTTTGATGTTCTTGCTGTTGAGTGTCCCTCTAGTCACATGAGTATGATTCATGCTTGCCTGAATCCCGCTTGCACCTGCTTTCAATTACAATGTTGCAGCATCCTATGACTCTGAAGTTGCCATTGAGACTTGCTGCCTTCTCCATTGGCTTTGCTTGTCCAAAGCCAGCAATGAAGGTTGCAATTGATGATTACATGACTAAGGGACACTGCAATTGCAAGGCAGGTGTTAAGTGCCCAGATTATAATCATGTGTTCGTGAGGAATCTATGATGGCCAGAACTTCAAGGACCAGTTCCAAGTACCACTCATTCAGCACCATTAAAAGTTTGAATGGTTACCAAACAAGTGTTCATTAAATGCAGGCCACCTGTAATATATATTTTCTTGGATTTCATTCATTAATTCATGTTCTTTGTCATTTAGTCATCTTACATTCTAAGTCATCTCAATCTTTTATGTGGCATATATGGATCACTATAAATTGTGACAATGTGATCTCTGTTGCCCATTATGACTTTGATCATGGATTGAAATGTTGTGCAATATAGAAAATATGTCAGCTAAATTACTAGCCTTAGTTATAACCATGTGCACCGTTTTTCTGAATTAAAAAAGAATTTAGTTTTGGCACATTTTGGCAAATATGCTACAAGTGCAGCTCAAACCTAGTTTTATTCTGAGTATGCTCAAACTATTCTATGCAGACTAGAATCTCTAATCTAGAGACTAATTTGAAATCCAGTGTGGTTCAAGAACTAAACAACTGTTTCTAAATGCAGTGCATAAGGGATTAATTAGCATACATATTAAGACCTTCTGGTTAATGTCCCTAATTTGGGCATGGGAAGCCTAGCTTAGGTCCTCCCTTCCAAGATAGACTCCTTGATTGATTTTAGACAAACACTGACTCTACTCTTAGGTTAGTTTGCCTTTGAACTGTTCTAGAAATCAATTGGAACCTTAAAAAAAGAGAACCTTGTAGAAAGACAACTCACTGAAAAACACATCTGTGTAATTTTATTTAGATCAGGATTAAGAAATGTAAGGATCTGCTGGCTCCATTTAGCCAGTTGAATTCTGGATTGCAAAACCATTATGAAGTTTCATTATCAATGCATGGAAAGCTTGGTTGAAGTAGAAATTTGGGATGCATGACATTACCTGTTTTGAATTTGTTATGTTCCTTAGTCAGATCTGCCAAATATACTTCATTTCTAGAAAGTCTATGAGATTCCTTCTAATCTAATGTCATAATTTTATGAATCCTGGCAAAGAAATAGCAGGTAGAAGACGTTTAACAGCAAACTTTTGCCTACATCATGTGATTAGATTTTGAGGAGCAATTTTGTCTGTAGAAATTGTTTTCAGGATATTATCAAGCTACTTACTAAGGAAAGATACTTAGTTATCAGTGTTGATGCTTTATAAAGTATTTCTGATACATTCATCCTCCACAGAGGATTTTAGCTATGGCAGCTGAATGAAATCTCCATGTTTTCTTTTGGAGAAGAGTTTATTAATAATGCTGTGAACCATTTGTTTCATTGGCAGAAAGAATCTGCAGAAATATCAGGGCAGAGCCTAATGTGCAGTTTTCTGCAGCTTATGGATAAGAATGGAAAGGGGAGCATGCGTGGCTGGTTTGTGATCCCACGAGATGATCCACTGGTGTTGTATATTTATGCTGCACCTCAGGTATGTTTTTGTGTAGAGTTTATTATGATGGAAATTAATAAGGCTTACAAATGAGTTGCTTCTAGAACCCTGCCCTTTGATAACCCCCTTTCATAACATCAAGATTGGGTATATAAGAACATAGAAATTAAGGTAAAGGTAAAGTTCCCCTCGCACATATTTGCTAGTTGTTCCTGACTCTAGGGAGTGATGCTCATCTCCATTTCAAAGCCAAAAAGCCAGCCCTATCCGAAGATGTCTCCATGGTCATATGACTGCCAAAGGAGCACGGAACGCTGTTACCTTCCCACCAAAGGTGATCCCTATTTTTCTACTTGCATTTTTTTACGTACTTTCGAACTGCTAGGTTGGCAGAAGCTGGGACAAGTAACGGGAACTCACTCTGTTACATGGCGTTAGGGATTCAAACTGCCAAACTGCCGACCTTTCTGATTGACAAGCTCAGTGTCTTAACAACTGAGCCACCGCATCCCTGAACATAGAAATTAGTGACATGAAAAGTTCTCCATTCCAAACTAGCTGCAAGATGTAGTTGTGAATATTTTTCAGCTTCTCCCTTCTCCCACCATTTCCCATTGGCATCATCTCAGAAAATATATTAGATGGACTAATAAGCTCAGGGTGATGCATTTATTTCACTGTTTTCCTTATAACAGGAATCCCGTGGAGTAGGTTGAAACTGAAAGATGGTGACTGGTTTAAAAGCATTCTATGGGCTTCAATGGCTAATGGTAGACTTGCGCTTAGGTCTCCACAATCTTGAATATTATTTAATTACAGAAGCATTTTTGTCCCAACTTCATCATTCCCAGTGATTTTCCACTTCTGGAGGGAAATTATCCCACCCTAATCTGATACTTTTACATGTTTGGGAGTCACCAGGGCAGGGAAGGTTGAATGTATTCCACTGAGGAGAAAATCAGTAAGAAGTAGAGAGTCCAAGCCAAGCCATGTGCTGCCGTTTGATATGAGACCAGAAGTAATTGATGAGAAACCAAGGTAGAAATTAGAATATATGAGAGGCAGGATGCACAACTCCCAGCACAAACGACAACTTTCTATAATTCCACTCTGCCAAGGAATTTAATATATCATTCTGCTAAGTCAAACATACTTCAGAGTAATCTGAAAATTTCAAGTTCTAGCTTTGGGAGTTCCTGATCATGAATAAAAATATTGAATAGAGAGGAATGAAGTAAGCAATTATTTTATTTATTACATTTATATGGCTGCCCAGCTAGACTGTATGCAATAATATTGTTTAACTTTTCTGTAGTTAAGCAATAGCAGCCTCTTGAGGCTGTTTTGGGTAAAACAAAATAAACCAAATTGGAAAAAAAAAAGGCTGGGGGGGGCAAACGTCCCAGACAACTATGGACAAAACTAGTTTGGGCTTTCAGTAGTACAGAATCATGTCAGTGTGATGATAACAAAGTGGTCATATCTCAACAGAGATATGAAATTAGCTATGGGACATTTGAGAATAACTGTGTTTGGATCCTTTCTTTCACCTGACCCAGGATGTCAAGGCCTGTGCCTCTATCCCTCTGTTGGGTTACCATATCAAGGAGCCATATCAGAATAATCCCCGCCACATCTTCCAGTTGGTACAGTCCAAACAGACCCATACCCTGATGGCTGAAACTGAAGAACTGAAGCAGCGCTGGATGAAAGCCATTGAACAGTCTGCCAGGGGAGGAGAAGAAGAAGAAGATTCATGTGATGATCTGGAATAATCCAAGCTCCTTCTGAGGCTGTTTCATACTCTGAATTGCCAGTGTAATAAGCACCGAATCTGTGTTATACATTCAATCATATCTTTCAGTTATAACTTTTCACTGGTTTCAAATCATAGCATTTTTGTCTAGTTCTACAGAGGAATTATTGAGTCTATCATCTGCACCTCCATAGCTTTCTGGTTTGGCTCTGCAACCAAAAAAGACAAACATAGATTTCAAAGGATAATTAAACTGCAGAAAAAACAATTGCTACCAACCTCCTTCCATTGAGGACCTGTATACTGCACGAGTCTTTTAAAAAGAGGGCTGTGAAAATATCTACAGACCCCTCGCATCCTGGACATATATTGTTTCAACTTCTACCCTCAAAACGACACTATAGGGCTCTGCACACCAGAACAACATGACACAAGGAGAGTTTTTCCCCTGAATGCCATCACTCTGCTAAACAACACCGTCATATTACCTACTAAGACTGAATTTCTATTATTCTTCTCGTCCTTCCTAGAACCTGTCTCTTCCCACTTATGACTATAACCATGTTGCTTATATCTTTATGGTATATTGTTTTTATTTGTTTCCTAATACTATTTGATAGCTTATTAGTAACCTTGACTGTCACTAAGTGTTACATCTTTTTATTATTGATGAATGTATTTTATTCTCCTTATGTACACTAAGAGCATATACAAGACAAATTCCTTGTGAGTCCAATCACACTTGGCCAAATTCTATTCTATTGTAGTAGAGTTTTCCTTGGTTTACTGGTGAGAGCCTGCCAGTGAAGCTACTGTATATCTAGCAAACTGTTCAAGTTCTAATAAATGGTTGATTTGTCATTTAAATTTGCAAACTTTTTATTGATAGGCTGTCTGGTTCATATACATATTACGTTTTGGTACAAATAATGCTTCCTGTTTGTGCATAGACCTTTTTTGATCTACAACTATGTCAGGGAAATTATTTTCTGATCAGAGATTCTGACACTGAAGAATCCAAAAGTGCTTCCTTCCATCTATTAAAAAAAAGGTGAATGGGATTTTTATTCCTATTCCAACTACAAAATATAACTTATGACAGGCTCAACCTCTGAATGCGATCAGATTGGCCATGTATGCCAGGAAATGACCCAAAGATATTTTAGGAGGTTATGTTGGTGAAACTGAACATGTTGAATGTTTCAAACCAGAAATAAGATTGGAGTAAGTATCTGAATTTCCTGAAGGGATCAGGAAATAGCATTTGGGCAAAGAGCTGACCCCTGGGGAAAGGTGGAAGGTCAAATACAGGTACGGTGCTCCAGAGGGCCCACCCATCTGCCCTCCCTCCTGCCCTTCCTCCTTACCTGTATTTGACCCAACTGGGCCATTTGTGCACACGCACGGAGCATACGGCCCCTGGGCGACACTCCACCAAGCAGCTGGAGCATTGTGGGCAGTGGGGTACACAAGCACTCGCAGTGCGCATGCACGTGGTGGACGTCCGGCCCCGTCGCAGCGTACCGGTTGTGACGGGATCTGGAACCCACCACTGTCCTGCCCCTTAAAAATAATAAGACACCCCCCCAAAAAATAAGGCCAAGTGCTTATTTGGGGGGTAAAAAGAAAATAAGACCCTTATTTTTGGGGAACACGGTATTAAATTACCGCAAGCTGAATTTTAGAGATAAATACAGATAAAAGTAACAATTGTTGAAACTGTTTCCCTTTGCTAATTCCATCTACCTTCCACCATTCCCCAGAGGTTAGCTCTTTGCCCAAATGCTATTTCCTGATCCCTTCGATTCACTTCTCCTTTTCACATTCTAAAATGGTGTCCATGGCTACTTGAGGATGTCTTCCTTTCCCCTTTTCAAAAAGCGGTTGTGTTTTTAGAAAATCTTGATGTTTTTTAAAAAAGAAAAGGAATACTGGAAACTCCAAATGAAAGCACAAACTTCCAACATTTTTTTTAAAAAAATACAAGAGTAATTTTGTGACCTATAAGCTTTTTCAGAAGATAACAGGATGGCAAGGTGTTGCTCCATGCTTTATTTATTATCCAGAGAAAAAGATAAGATAGTTGGCACTGGCAGGGAGCAACCTGGAAGAAGTTAAAGGAAATAGAAGGGAATGTTCTGTTCTGTCAAGGTTTGTATCTTTTTACTTTCCCTTATCTATGCATGAGGTGCTTTCAGAATTCCAAAATTTTTACCATCTCCATCAGATAGGTTTGGAACACTACTCTTAAAATTCCAAGGTAAGACATAGTGATTGGGAATTCTGGGATGGGTATTCTAACACTTTCCGTAAAATGTTACAGCATAAACAAGAGTAAACCTTGCAAAATGGATACTATGCATGTCCAAATAATTTAATAATAAATGCTGAAATTCCTTTATGAACTTTTAGAATGGTAATGGTCCACATCATATCATGCGGGCTGTATGTCGGGTATCATATAGGGCTACCTGCCTTTTTCCAGAAGTACTTTAAATAGAAAGGGATGTTGCTATCATATAAATGCTCTGAAGTGATTTTTTTGTCTCTCAATGCTATAAATAAATAAATA
>NW_028261387.1:44302492-44419992 GCF_051295495.1 Thamnophis sirtalis | reverse complement strand
TTTTCCATGCCAAACTGCACTGCAATATCAGTGCTGAATACTCGGACTGTGTTTGTCAATGATTGGATTTCTATTTCTGACTTTCCATAGAGTTTCAAATCATCCATATATAGTAAATGCGAATTTTTTTCAGCTTCTTTGGCTGTTTGGTAGCCTAATTTCATTTTTTTAAAGATTACTGATAGTGGGATCATTGCGATGATGAAGAGAAGAGGTGAAAGTGAATCACCCTGGAAAATTCCTCGCTTGATATTGACCATTCCGTAGATCTCATTCCCTACTGCCAACTCAGTTCTCCATTGTTTCTTCGCCTTTTCAGTAAAGGATGTAATATTTTTGCTAATGCCAGTTGTTTCTAAGCATTTTATGATCCAACTATGTGGCAGTGAGTCAAATGCCTTTTTGTAATCAATCCAGACCATATTCAAGTTCATTTTTCTGTTCTTACAATTTTCTAATATCATTTTATCAATTAGAAGCTGACCTTTTGTGCCCCTGCTCCTTCTTTTGTTGCCTTTTTGCTCTACTGGCAAGATGTTGTTTGTTTCCAAATAATCCATCATGTTATCTGCAATAATGCCTGTGAGTAATTTGAGGGTTGTTGGCAAGCATGTTATTGGTCTGTAGTTTTCAGGTGTTGTTCCTTTAGTTGCATCTTTCTGAATCAAGTATGTTTTTCCAGTTGTCAACCATTCATCAATTTGGCCCTTTTGTAAAATTTCATTCAGTTGCCTGGCCAATATTGCATGTAAACTGGTCAGATATTTGAGCCAGAAACCATGTAATTGGTCCTTTCCAGGTGATGTCCAAATCTTTACCTTTTTTACTCGATTTTTGACCATCTCAGTTGTTATTTCTAATACTTGCATTTGTTTGTTGCCAATGCTTTTCTCAAAGTCATGTATCCACTTTGCTTCCTTGTTGTAGTCCTTTGCATTTTCCCACAATTCTTTCCAGAAATCAACTGTGGTCTGTTTTACTGGTTTTTCACTTTTGGTGTCACCATTCACATTAAGACTTTGATAAAAACGCCGTTGGTCTGATCGAAATTGCTGATTTTGTTTATATTGGATGATTCGTGCCTCATATCTTTCAATTTTTCTAGCTGTTGCTGTTATCTGCTGTTTTACAATCTCTACAGCTTCATTGATGTTTCTTGTATCCAATCTATATCTTCTGATTAGCCGATCTATGATTTTGTTGTTTTTAAGACGTTGCTCATGCATGTTCTTTAAGTTACTAGCATCTGCCCTTAATTTTTTGATTTTTTGTTCTAAATGAATTTTCCACTTTGGCTTTGATGCTTTTTCTGTTGTGTGACTAGGTACTTTAATTTTAATGCCTAGTTCATTAGTGACTATTACAGCTGTGCTGTACATTAACTGGTTTGTTTCCAAGAGGGATCCCTGTTCAATTGTTGAAAACACTGCATTAACCATTTTCATGATAGGGGCCAAAATTTTCTTAGGCACAGTTTTTAGTGATGGTAAACATTGCCTTTCCTCATTAAGCAGTAAATGCTCCATGATCTTATCCTTCAATTCTTTTTGTTTTTGAGTTAGTTCATCAGTTGGTTCAGTGATAACTGGTTCTAGTGGTGGTGATGTTATTTCCTCCCCGAGAGCTTCTTCTGGGAGTTCTACTATAATGTCTTTAGTTGTGTCTTGAATATCAGTTATTTCCGCTTGTGATATTTTTTTGGGGGTTTTGCAATTTGCCTGAATTTCCTCATGTTCAACTTCACTAAACACTTTATTCCGTATAATAAATCGCCTTTGATCTGCTAGTCGTTGTTCACTAACATTTGAATCTGGATATTGTTGTTTCCATAATTCATACATTCGCTTTAAATAGCGTCTTGTTTCTGGCTCTGAGTTGTAGTAACAGGCCATTATGGCACGGTTTTCATCTGCACTATATTTTTGTCGTTTTGTTGGCTGGTCCACTTATAGCCCACTTGTCGACGGATGTCCAGAGACCCCAACATCCGCCGCGGCCCTTGTTAACCCGTGCGACGACCGATGTGGTATGGAATTCCTATTTGTTTTTTTCACCATATTGTATGTGTTGGCTGTTGTTGTTTTTACGGGACCAGATGCCAACCTGACCCCAACCCTGCTCCTTTCTCATCCGGGCTTGGGACCGGCAATGGCGGAGTTGTTGTTGTTGTTGTTGTTGTTGTTATTATTATTATTATTATTATACAATTGTGTCACAGCGGCCAGTTGTTTCGCCGGATTTGGCATTGGTTACTAGTCGGGCCCCACCCAGGGGCCTAGGACGTCGTAACGTATTTTCGTAATATGCGTGCAGATCCAAGCAGTGCGGCTTTTTGCATTTGACTGATGGTGATTTTGTCAATTTTTAACTGTTTCAAATGTAATTCCAGTGCTTTTGGAATAGCAGCCAGTGTGCCAACTACCACTGGAATTACCACTGCTGGTTTGTGCCACAATCGTTGAATTTCGATTTTTAAGTTCTGGTATTTTGCTATTTTTTCATATTCCTTCTCATCGACCCCGCTATCACCTGGTATTGCAATGTCTATGATTGTAACCTTGTTTTTCTCAACCAGTGTGATGTCTGGTGTATTATGCGCCAGTATTTTGTCTGTTTGTATGCAAAAATCCCACAAGATCTTGACCATCTGATTTTCGGTGACTTTTTCAGGCTAATGTTCCCACCAGTTTGTTGCTGTTTTAATATAATTATTACAATTATAACAATTACATGGTTTCTGGCTCAAATATCTGACCAGTTTACATGCAATATTGGCCAGGCAACTGAATGAAATTTTACAAAAGGGCCAAATTGACGAATGGTTGACAACTGGAAAAACATACTTGATTCAGAAAGATGCAACTAAAGGAACAACACCTGAAAACTACAGACCAATAACATGCTTGCCAACAACCCTCAAATTACTCACAGGCATTATTGCAGATAACATGATGGATTATTTGGAAACAAACAACATCTTGCCAGTAGAGCAAAAAGGCAACAAAAGAAGGAGCAGGGGCACAAAAGGTCAGCTTCTAATTGATAAAATGATATTAGAAAATTGTAAGAACAGAAAAATGAACTTGAATATGGTCTGGATTGATTACAAAAAGGCATTTGACTCACTGCCACATAGTTGGATCATAAAATGCTTAGAAACAACTGGCATTAGCAAAAATATTACATCCTTTACTGAAAAGGCGATGAAACAATGGAGAACTGAGTTGGCAGTAGGGGATGAGATCTACGAAATGGTCAATATCAAGCGAGGAATTTTCCAGGGTGATTCACTTTCACCTCTTCTCTTCATCATCGCAATGATCCCACTATCAGTAATCTTTAAAAAAATGAAATTAGGCTACCAAACAGCCAAAGAAGCTGAAAAAATTTCGCATTTACTATATATGGATGATTTGAAACTCTATGGAAAGTCAGAAATAGAAATCCAATCATTGACAAACACAGTCCGAGTATTCAGCACCGATATTTCAATGCAGTTTGGCATGGAAAAATGCGCCACTGTATCCATAAAAAGGGGCAAAATCACTGCATGTGAGGGAATTGAAATGCCCAATGGCCAACTAATTAAATGCAACAAAAATGAAGCCTACAAATACTTAGGCATTCTGCAGTTGGATAACATCAAGCATGGGGAAGTAAAAACTATTGTCAGGCGAGAGTACACCAACAGAGTTAGGAAAATTTTGAAATCTAAATTGAATGGTGGAAATACAATCAAGGCCATAAATACCTGGGCAATACCAGTTATAAGATACACAGCTGGTATAGTTAACTGGACACAAGCTGATTTGGACCTTTTGGACCGAAAAACCAGGAAACTAATGACAATGCACTACAGTTTACATCCACGTGGTGATACTGATACCTGCCCCGAAAATCAGGTGGCAGAGTATTATTACAAGTGAAGCAAACAGTTGAAGAAGAGATTATTATTTAAAAGAAAGTCAAGAACATCTATTAATCGAAGTAAAGAACAAAAATCTACTGAAGGCCCAACAGACGAAACAAGAATACAGAAAAGATGTGATAAAATCAAGAATGGAGAGTTGACAGAACAAAGCACTGCATGGCCAATTTCTGGAAAAAATAAAAGATAAAGTGGATAGTGAACAAACTTGGTTATGGTTAACAACAGGTACATTAAAGAAAGAAACAGAGTCACTAATCCTGGCTGCGCAAGAACAAGCTATCCACACAAATGCCATTAAGGCCAAAATTGAAAAATCCCCCTGATGATGCCAAATGCAGACTTTGCAAAGAAGCTGATGAAACTGTTGATCACATACTCAGCTGCTATAAAAAAATCACGCAGACTTATAAATTGCGGCACAATTCAGTAGCACAAATGATCCATTGGAATTTGTGCAACAATTATAATATTAAAACAGCAACAAACTGGTGGGAACATCAGCCTGAAAAAGTCACCAAAAATCAGATGGTCAAGATCTTGTGGGATTTCCGTATACAAACGGACAAAATACTGGCGCATAATGCACCAGACATCACAGTGATTGAGAAAAATAAGGTCACAATCGTAGACATCGCAATACCAGGTGATAGCAGGGTCGCCGAGAAGGAACATGAAAAAATAGCAAAATACCAGGATTTAAAAATTGAAATTCAACGAGTATGGCACAAACCAGCAGTAGTAATTCCAGTGGTAATTGCCACACTGGGTGCTATTCCAAAAGCACTGGAATTACATTTAAAACAGTTAAAAATTGACAAAATCACCATCAGTCAAATGCAAAAAGCCGCACTGCTTGGATCTGCACGCATATTACGAAAATACATTACGACGTCCTAGGCCCCTGGGTGGGGCCCAACTAGTAACCAATGCCAAATCCGGCGAAACAACTGGCCGCTGTGATACAATTGTATAATAATAATAATAATAATAATAATAATAACAACAACTACTACTACTACTACTACTACTACTACTACTATTACTACTACTACTACTACTACTACTACTACTACTACTACTACTACTACTACTGTCTATGGAGAGTCTTGGTCATTCAGGTCATGGTTGTTCTAAAGGTGCTTTTTGAAGACGCAACTAGACTTTCTGGTTTTTCTTTGAAGACGTTCCGCTTCTCATCCAAGAAGTGAAACTTTCAGAGCTGAAAATTGGATGAATTGGATGAGAAGTGAAATATCTTCAAAAAAAACATCAAAAAGTCCGGCTGCCTTGTGAAAAAGCACCTTTGGGACATTATTATGATTGTTACTCTGTTGCATTTCATGTACATTGACAGCTTCTGCACTGGAGACAAATTGTGTATCTAATCACACTTGGCCAAATGAAGTCTCCTCTCCTCTATTCCCCTCCCCTATCCCATCTCATCCTATGAAAACAGAAGGGTGTGCTAGATAAGCTAGGGATCTAATTGCTCCAATTGCTCCTTTCCAAAAGTGGTTGTTTAGAGGCTTCAATGAACCTTATGATCAGTGCATAAAATGACAGTTTATTCACAGTACCAGATGCTGTTACTATTAAATATAATTCTGCTCAATATATTTCATTATTTTGCCTAATCCCCCTTTAAATCTGTTAATTCCACCTTTTCTAGGAAAAAATCTTAGAAATTGCTATGTTCTGTCTCAAAAAGTACTTTCTATAGTTCAAAATGAGTTCCCAATTTCACTAACCATTAATTTTAATATTAAGGGTGGAGAAAAATGACTTATACCCACATACTGTAATAATCATCATTTTATAAACTGCTATCAAATCCCTGAATGATATTTTTCTTCCCGAATTAACAAACCCCAATGTTTAATCTTTCTGAGTTTTCAGTTCATCGTCAGTAACAGAAGTTGTATACCAGCTTATAGATGCTAATGTAGATTTGCTTATAAATGTGGCTTTCAACAGTTGGTTATTTCCTAATGTTTGATGAACACTTGGAAAGCATCTCTTAAGGCAGGGATCCCCAACCTCTGGGCCTGTACCCGGTACCGGTACCAGTCCATGGCCTGTTAGAAACCAAGCCACGCAAGCTGCAGGCAAGCCAGCAAAGCTTCATTTGCACATGGGTGAGATCTAGGTTGCGCCCAAAATCCCACCACAGTCCACAGAGGACAATTTTTCTTCCAAAAGTGATCCCTTGTAGCAAAAAGATTGTGGATTGCTCCCTCAAGGGATGATACTCCCAGTACTGCCTGCAGCTTTAGTGCAGTCATCACTGCAGGTAAATGAAATCAATATTGTAGCAATTCCTGTATTTTTAACAGATTCTGTTAATAGAATAGAATTCTAATTCTAATTTAACAGAACAACACAAAATATAAATCTATCATTTTTAAAAATTAGACAAGATGGTGAAGCTCCAAAATGGTCCCTTTCTCAAGGAAGCCAGAAATCCTTGTAAAGCCTCATAAAGTAATGATGCTATTTCAGACTGTAGTTTCATAACAGTGCAAAATAGCTTAGGAGAAATGTGTTGGTGTTAATATGTCTCCAACAATTGCAATAAAGATGGTGCAAGGGTGGGTTTCAGAAAGGGAGATTTCTTTTGATCCAAGGTAGAAGCAAACCCTGTTATTAAAGCTCACCACAAGCAGAGTGACATCCTGAAGGAGAAATATTGCTGTTTGGAGACTTTAGCAACAGCTCTTAAAGGGAGAAAATATTCATTAGGAAAAGAGCAAAGTGATGGATGAATTTACTGTACAGGCTGGACAGGAGGATGCTGGCTGGCACACAGGATATTGATCTACAAATGGAGGGAGGGCATTTGTATAGCAACAGAAAAGCTTCTAAGGATTCAAGGGCTTCCTAGCTTGCAATTCTTCTCAAGCCCAAGGGAGCCTTTTGTCATCGTGACAGAAGATGCAGACCAGCTGAGCCCCAGCGCTCTCAAGAATAGACCAGTTGGGCTGTTTCTCTGAAGAGCAGACTCTTCCATGCACAGGATGAAGGAGAACCGTAATTTCAGCACTTGCGAGCCTTACTTGGAAGACACTCAGGCTGTAATCCCACGTAATTGAGACGAAAATAAGTTCCATTTAAATGCCCAACTCTTACCTACTTCAAAGCAAACATATTATAGGGTTGGAAGTGCTAATGAGGGCCTTGAAGGGTCATCTTCACTGCTTCTCGGTCCTCCCCACCTCTCTCAAGTTCTTTCAACATAATTGGCTGTCCTATTTTGATTTAGCTTGCTGGGTGCAGTGAGTGACTTGCTGCAATGGAAACATTGCATGTGTGCAAAATTACTGTACATACACCCTGTAGATACCTGCAGTCTCCAAGCATAAAGAAATACATGGACTTCTTATATGAATAAACCTTTCTTGCAGCTTAGTTTATGCTTGCTTGTTCAACATCCCTTTATATTACTCATTATTCTTACTGTAAGATGAATGGGTGTAGAATTATCGCTTTGGAAAGCTATATTCAAGAATATGTTCTAGATACCATTGAATGTAACTTTCTCATAGTGGCAAAAAGGAAGCAATTGTTTTAAAAAAGGAGGGGGTCAGATAATAATTCAATTGTTATCTTCAAAATTCAATTTATTCCTCAAGTTGTCCTCCATGTACTATAGCAGTTCTCTTTTGGGTAGGAGGGTTTCACATATTTTATTTTGTTTTAAAAGATTACTTAGTTGCATAAATCTTAAGTGCTTCTATATTTGAACAACTACTCTACTGCAAAGGACTATTTAGAAATCAGTACTGAATTTAACTGTTAATATTACTATATAGTATAACAAATATGCATATATTTTGTTACATGAATTTAGGATTGGCTAGTTTAGCACATAAAATGTTACGTTTTTATGGAATGTCTCTTCTTTCTTTACATATAACAATTTTATCTACCCCTCTGTCAAACTATCTTTTCCTTTTTTTGATAACTTCAAGTCAGCTTAGTTTTGATTCCCAGTAGCTGCCTGGAAAAATCTCTGCAGTTTTCTTGGCAAAATTTTGGAATTTAGCTTACTATTGCCTGCTTTCTAGGTAGAGAAAGAGTGACTGGCTTAAAGTCATCCAGCTGGATTTGTGCCTAAGACAGGACTAGAATTCAGGCTCTCAGTTTCTAGCCGTTGTTTTAACCACCACATCCAACTGGTTCTTATCAGAAGACTACTTCAGGTAGTCCTTTCTTGCCATAGTTACGTGAATCACTGCAGTTGTTAAGTTAGCAACATGGTTGTTAAGTGAATCTGGCTTCCCCATTGACTTTCTTGTCAGAAGGTCGCAAAAGGGGATCACACAACCCCAGGACACTGCATCCATCATAAATATGAATCAGCTGCCAAAGTCTGAATTTTGATCACATGATCATGGGGATGCTGCAACAGTTAAAAGTGTGAAAAGGAGTCATAAATCACTTTTTTCAGTGCTTCAAACAGTCACTATATTAACTGTTGTATGTCAAGGATTATTTGTATGGTTTAATTTGTTCCTAAAGGATCCCGAACAGAGATGAACAGCAAAACACTTGGTGCATAGTTTGGGAGAATAAAAAAGGCATACCCAACTGGACCTTAAAATATTTCTAAACATTCTCTCCAGTCTGGGGAAATAGGTAATAAGATTGTAAAAGAGATTCAGAACGGATTTTTGACAGTACAGTATCATATCCTATCTTGGAATGCGAGAAACAGTTGCTCCATCTCAAAAAGGATTCATTTGTGCTAGAAAAGGTGTCATACAGAACAATAAAAGTGACCAGTAGATTCTCACGCTGCATCTGGAGGAAAAAAATGTATCATATTCTGACCTTGCTGGAAAAAGATTGCATTGATAAAAAAAAATTATACAAAAGGTGGGGAAAGAGAACGGAGGGGAGTTTTCTCTCCTTCATATTGCTGCAATCTGGTTTGCAGCAGCTCCAGTCGGGACGGACGAATGGGCGAAACGTATTTATTTTCACCCTGGAGATGAGGTTACTATCTCCAGAACCTAGCTGTCATAGATCGAGTCTAGTCATGTGGTTATTTCTTAGAATAGGATTCCTACTGCGCTGATGGAAAAGTCATAAATTTAGGATCTTTTCTTCCCCAAAGATGGGAATTCCTTAAATTATAGGCACGGTTGTGGAATCGTGGGGTGGATGGACGAAAAACTGTGGGGGGGGGGGAGAGAGCGAACATGTCCCTCTCGGTTTTTTTATCGCTTTTCTTGGCATGCGCAGAGGAAAGGCGCCATGACCTTGTGAACTACATTTCCCGTGGTGCAAGGAGCAGGACGCACATGCGCAAGATGCCGGCGGCGACGGGGAGGGCTGCGCGTTCTCGTGCGGTGATGGCGGTGCGTGGACGCGCGGCGGTAGTAGCAGCAGTAGCAATGGCTGCTGTGGATCGGCGGCTGCCGAATCTCGATGACTTCGCGGGGCAGAGCTGGAGTGCTTGGGTGGAGAGAGTTGGGCCGCCTACTACCGAGACAGGTGAGCGCGCCTATCCCGCTCATTAACCTTTAGGCAGCGAGGAGCGGCGGGGGGAAGCAGGGGGACACTTCTCAGTCGCCGTTTCTGCTGCTGCCGCCGCCGTCGACGACGAGCTTCCTCCCTCCCTCTCTCCCTCCCTCCCTTCGCCCGCCCTAAACAAAGGAGCCGCCGGGTCCTAGCGCCGCGGAGCTTCTCGCTTGATGAATGCTTCTTTTCGCAAAATCAGGTTTCCCCAGATCTCCCGAATTCCTAGAATTGATTCCTCTGTCGAGCCTGATGTAATTGGAGGACATACTGTGATCATCTTGGTGTCGACCAGAATCTTTGTTCCCCATAGTTTCCACTAACACCACAGTGTTAGGTGGTTCTGTCCTTTGCTTTGATCCAGCTTGACATGCGTGTACTGTAGCTAGTTATACTCTTATTCACAGGATTCTCCCCGACTTTTGATCTTTAGTTTTTTGAGTCCACAGTTATGTATGAAACAGTCTGTGTAAATTCCCACCAGGATCTTTGAGCCCTGCTTTAATTTCCCCCGGTTCGTTTGAGAATTCTTTCCTCTGATTCTTTTACAGTCACTTTTTCTACTTTCTCCAAAATAGCCTCTTGTGCTTTGATATGCTCCTGTGGTGCTGGCAAGCCACAAAATACCTTGCTGTTCTTGAATTCTCACCTGGGTCACTCTAGACTTGCTGCTTGGTTTTTTCTCTAAATGTTCACATTTGCCCTTAAAATTCAGCCAACTAATATTTTACATTGATTTTATTCTTTAAATCCCCCTATAGCTGCTTCTCAACCAGTTCTTCTAAAGTGTTTTCAGAAATCTGTGTTGGCTTTACCTCCAGCTGTGCTGCTTCTCTGGATTTCCTCCTCTTCAAGTTATTCCATTTTATTCAGATCTTTGCCTTGGCCACTGAAACTGGTCCCCGCCCATCCATCTGTTTCACATTCATCCCACCTTCCTTCTATCTTCTATAGCAAGCTTCTTTTGCTTGTTGACTTGGTCACTAAATTATCACCCACTAGAATTTCCTTTCCTCTGTCTTTCCTCTCTTACCAACCTGATCCCTGATGTCCTGATTCAGTGTCTCCATGCTCCTCCTCCTTCAATCTGTTGTATCCTTTGCTCTGCTTGCCCTCCCTTGTCAAAGGGGCAGGTTGAAAGTATATTAACATGGTGGGTGGATGTCTCAGCCTCTGGTGATTTTTATCCTTGGGAGCATTGCCTTTAGTCTCTTTGACTTTCTCAAGTGCAACCTGATAGCAGACTCCAGAAGGGGCGGTGAGAGTCTGCGGAGCTGTCCCTGGTGATGCTTTTTATATTGTTGAGCTTCTCCCTTCCCCCACCATTATCTTGATAAGAGTTAGTCCCTTCGTATAATTCCTGATCTACTTCCAGATCCAGCAGAGAGTTGGTACAATGGCTCCTGTATTTTCAGGGATTTAGAAGCAAGTTATAAAATTCCCTTGCTCACAGCTCTCTACCGAAGTGTTAATACTTATTTAGCATCCACCTTTTGCCTTAATCCTATGATGTTTTTTTAAAAAAATAACTAACTATTTTGAATCTCCTTCTTCTGTTTTGATGCTGAAGCAATTGATGCATTTTTAACAGGTACACCTTGTCTTTGTGAATGCACCAGGTGGAGTGAAATCTATTAGATACAGAGCATTAGATGTTGGTTAAAGTCAGGAGTCTGGTCCTGATGACCATCTCTGTGACACATTCACATTGTTAATTTGAAGTCACATCTTTGATTTTGACCTCATTGCTAGACACTTGTGGGCCTTTCATGAATGTCTCTATAGTGCAAAGAGATTCCCAGGTGGAAAGTAGTAGAAGAAATATTAGTTTTAAATTCATTTATTTGATTCCTCGTGTACATGTGGAGACCGGATGTGAGAACACAATATTAGGGTAACTCACATGCACAGCGGTGTAAGAAAATGTCCACTGTAATGAATCCAGAATATTCTGGTTCACCACTGTATTTTAGCATCAGCAAAATTTTGATTTCATGAGCTAAAATCCAGCAGCATTTATTTACCTTGAAATTTGGGGATTCCATTTTGAAGTGCATCTTAAGGCATCTATTATTATTTTTTTGAAACTTGGTTTGACTGCTAGGAGAATAGAGATGCTGATCCTAAAAAGTGCATAGATCAGATACACATATTATTGTTTCACGTGATGCAAGCATATCTCTTTCATATTCATATTCATTTGACATATGTGCTTGTTGAATCCTGGTGGATGATGGCTATTTGAAAACTAAGTGAAAAAGAAAAGAATTTTCAAATGAAGTTTTACCCTAGGAGTTGATCAAATCATGTTCTTATTCTATGGCCACATTGTTATAATTTGCAAAGCCTCCATGGGTGGAACGGTACGCTTGTCACTATCTTCCACGCACCTCTTGATTTATATAGATTGGCAGAGCAATTCTGCTGAAACAGCAGGCAGTGAAGTCTGAGATTCAGCAAGTCCACTATTATAAGCTTGTAGAAGCTGAAGAACATCTGCTGTATTAGCAGAGGTGATTCTTGGGATCCTTATTTCCTTGGCAACTTTAAGAACTGTTATGATTATTGCTTTTTATTAAATTAACTCCTTATCTTCGGTAAAGCTCAGGGTGACCTTGGGCAAACCAGCCTTACCTTTTGCAAAAGGTTGTTACGAAGGTAAAAATAAGATAACTCTTGCGCAGTTCTTTGCTCAAGCTCATTTGTAGGCAAGGTGGTATACAAATGTAATAATTTTCATCAAGAAATCAATTTGATATGCTTTTGAAGGGGAGAGGATTAATTTTAAAAAAACCTCTATTGAACCGCAAATGTACTGGAGACATTGTGTTATCTGCTTGCAGATGGACCTCTTCAGTACAGTACTAGGACATAATGTAATTGTAGAGTGCTACATGGCAAGTTTGAGAAGGTGTGATATGTAAATGAGACCGAAGTTCCTCTTGCTACTTACTTGTCTTGAAATATGTTGTAAGTCTATTCAACCTACCGGCATAACCATACATACCCTAGTACTGTGGTGGTGAACCTATGGCATATGTGCCACAGGTGGCACGCGGAGCCATATTTGTTGGCATAGCACAGTGATGGGCAACCTTTTTGGCGTGGTGTGTCAAAAATCGGCAAAAAATCGAGCATAACTCGCATTGTGTGTCACTTCGACAAAAACATAATTTTGCGCAATTTATAGTTTAAACTACAAAAATATATAATTGCAATATAATTGTATTATATAATATGTATTATATAAGGCACGCACGCCTTACCTGTTAAATATCAAGAATATTATAATCTATCGTAAAGGCCAAAAACAGTCTATGCTGCGCCCTGATTGGCTGGACTGCCTGCCAGCCAGCCTGCAAAGCCTCGCTGCCTCCCGAAGAGCTGTCTGCCGCCGCTGCCTGCCTTCTGCGAAGCCTGCCTGCCTCCCAACTAGAAGCCCGAGGAGCCCGGGAAGGCCGCCCGCCGCGGCCTCCGCCGGCTGCTACCTGCGTTTCTGCCTGTTTCAAGTGCAGCCCGAGGAGCCCGGGAAGGCCGCCTTCGATGCCTTGCTCCCGACGCTGTCTGCATCTACCCGCCGCCTGCCACAATGACCCCGCAGGCTTCCGAAGTTTATGGGCCGCCTGAACTTTTCTATGGGCCTTTTCCCTGCAAGCAGACTCACTGACACTCTGTCCACCGGGCCCTGTTACAGTTAGAAGAGCCTGAGCCTCTCACTCAGCTCCTGGCTTGCAAGGCTGGGCCGCCCCATGCTTACCTGGACCTCCCGACGAGGAGAGCCCTTCCCTCACGACCGTGCGGGCTGGACTCGGACGATGACACAGAGAGCCTAGTCCAGGCCGCGCTCCACTCCCGGCCGTCCTGACCATATACGCCGTTTGTCTCTCCATTTCATGCCGCCGCGGCCTCCACGCTCCCCTGCCAGCTCTTTTCCGCCGCCTCTGCTAGCTCTTTCCCCCCGCCTGACCTCCGCGCTGCCCTGCCAGCTCTTTTCCGCCGCCTGACAGCCGCGAGAGCCTTCCGACGTGACCACCGTGCGCTCTAGGGGGCGAAGTTCGGCCGCCGGGACTCTCCGGGGGTTTGTTTCCTCCAGGCATACTCACCAGCACTTCCAACGAATAGGCCTGGTCCGAGGTCATCTGCGCATGCGCAGAACTGGGGGGATGAATCACATGAAATCCTGTGCGTGTCACCCCAAATGGCTATGCGTGTCAGCACTGACACACGTGTCATAGGTTCGCCATCACTGGCATAGCAGCTCTCAGCAGCCCTCAGCTCCGATATGCATGTGCGTGTGCTGTCCAGCTGATTTTCAGCCTTTCGGAGGGGCGGGGAAGGCCATTTTCGTCCTCCCCAGGCTTCAGGAAAGCCTCCAGAGCCTGGAGAGGGTGCAAATCCCCCCCCCCCCACGCAGGGGTCGCTGGTGCATGCACAGCTGGGTGGGCACATGTGCATGCGCCATAGGATGCACACACACCGTTTTGGCACTGTGTAACAAAAAGGTTATCCATCACTGCCCTAGTAAGCCTTATTATATAGTATGAACTAATGCTAACTGAGTGTGCTTTGAGTTGAGTTTAAGAGGTAGAAAGTATCCATTTTAACGTATCTAGATGCCATTCTTGTTAGCATTGAGAGAGAGAATATATCTTAAGTAGCTTTAATTTTGGCTGACGGAAACAATTTCTTTTTTAAATTTGCCTAGTGTCCGATCTGGAAGAAAACAGTAGGAATGGGAGAAAGAAGATTGATGCAATGACCCTCATTAAAGATGGTAAGAAAACATCAAACACTCCGGTGAAACATGCACTGTAGAGACCTTTGCTCTACAAATATCAAAATCAAATCTTCCGGATTTGTAAATGCCCTGCAAAAAAAAAAAAAGATGAATATCACTATAAGTATTGTATATCCCACTGTCTGGAATGGTAATTACTACATTTTCACACAGCAGATAATCCTTAACTTAGCCTATACAGACTTCTCAATTCTGCAAACAGAAGACTGTGGTTTTGCTTGCCCATGGAGCAGTAACATGTCCATAACTTTGAGTGACATCCACAATAGGGTTTGCTGCATTATAACAACCAACTCTAATTTCTCCATGACACAAGATTTGTGGGGAAGGGAGAAGCTGGAATTCATGGAACAAATTGTGGGCAAATGCTTTGATACTGGCATTTTCTGCCTTGCTACATCATGGATGGCTGCGGTGTCTATTCCATGATTTTATTCTTGTATTTCAGGGAGGGCTGATGTTTTGTCCATTTAAAAAGTGATGGATTTTTCCTAATTATGGCATGAAACTTGCCATATCATACAATAAAAAGGAGAAATGCTCATACGTACAATTTATTACAATTATAATTTATATTATCATCAATTTATAAATTGATTAGAGAATCAATATAGTCTTGAAGGTACAGTATATCTTCCTTGATATCTCAATCGGTTTGTAGATTTTTGTCTTGAATCTTCCCATCTTGCCTCTGTAACTCTTTTATTGACCAAATAGTTAATATGACCTTTCCATAGATTTGAGATAACCTAAACTAGTTTCAAAGCCTCTTTTTTTATGGTTTCATTTCTATGATTTCTAATAAAATGAAATTGCATGAGCCCCAAGCAAAAGCCACTGACTTCCCACCATATTATGCCTAAAGATCATTTGTCCATAGTTTCCCTTATATTCATATTATACGATCTCGAGCATTTCTTAAAACGGAGTTAAATAGACTTTTATAGAGACTCCAGATGACTCATGCAAATGAGTCAAGGCTGCAGGGAGGGGCCCAATATGTTCTCAGACTGTTCTTTTCTGACCTCAAATATCAATCATACTCTGTACATCAGTTCAGTATTTTAACCAGGGCATTCCAAAGAAATGTTATTAAGTGAAAACTATGCTAGAATCCATGCTAAAAGAGATAAAATCAAATCCAACTTATCTAAGTCCAGTCTCTGTTAATACTAATAGTTAGAAAAATATGTCCTGAGTCACTACTCTCTGCCAAGAAATCAGACGGCTTCCTCTATTTTGTGTGTGTGTGTGTGTACATGTGTTTCTAAAGAAGTCCTGTTCTTTATTAGAGAAGGCTATAGATGCAGATTAAAGTCCTACTAGAAGGTAAGAATGTTGACATCAGCAATTACATCAGGAACGGAAACCATTTTTGAATTGTTGGGGGCAATATGCTGACCCTATAAACTGCTTAGGGAGGGCTGTGAAGCACTGTTAAGTGGTATGTAAGTCTAAGTACTATAGCTATTGCTATTTTTTTTTTGCTATTTTTTCCAGATTAGATTGATCATACCCCAAACTCTTCCTGCAGGTCCTTCTGCTTCTTTAACAGAACTTTCAAAATGTGAATTACACTGGACACCCAAGCCAGAATGTTCAGATGAACTTCTGCTGTGCTTTTGTCTGACTTTTGCAATCACTTTGAACCAAGCCCTTGGAGAGTCTGCAATTAGTTGGGCCTTGTCCCTCCCTCCTTTTTGGCAGCTTTCCTCTCTTTCCTGCCCTGCTGCCCTGCGTCTTTTCATTGCTTTCTAGCCTGTCTGTGACTCTTTGTTTTCCATTTCTGCTACCCCAGCTGTGTTAGGAGGTGGGGCTGCTTGCTGCCAATGTTACAGAGCATAGGACAGCATGTGAGAACCCCCTTTGCCAGATGATAGCCATTTGTTCTGTCACCTTTTGGGTTTGTTTTTTTTAACGTGTGCGAACATATGAGCAGGAAAAGGCAATATCCAGACTAGATCTGGAGGCCACATCACTAAGTGGCACTTTTCTAAATCGAATAGCTGCTTGTGAAGATATCAGCCTAAATGTGAATAACATATAAAATAATTGCATACAGATTGGAATGCCTAGTTTGGTGGTCCAGCATTAGATCTGTCTTTTTTCAACCTAAGGCCCTCCACATACATTTGCTTTCAAGTCCCATTATCATTGGCTGGTATTATCAGGATATCATAAGAATCGTAGTCAAAACTGAGGGGGTGATGAGTTGGGCAATGTTGCTTTAAGGTACTGATCATGTAGCCTTTCAACTAAGAACTGGCACTTCTTTTGCTAAGTATCAGAGTATAGGCACTGCTGTTCAGCTCTGACAACCACTGCCGTTGTGAGATGACTAGCCAGTTACAGCAAAGAGCATTTGGCTGGTTGGACCATGGCCTGACTTGATATAAACAACCACTGATTATAACCAAACAATGTACCTTAGAAGCATTGGCTGTTCCATCTTGCACCCATACAAAGAATCCAAGAAATGCTAGTGTGTGAAATAATTGTGACAAAAATACATCTTTTTCTTCTCCGCTCCATGTCTCTCTCTCTATTATTTTAAGTCAAGAGAGAGAGAGAGAGAGATTCTGTGGTTCTCCAGGTGTTACTGAATTGCCACTTCTTACAGTTTTTATCAGCGAGCTCAGTGGTGTGGGGTGTTAATAGTTGTAGCTCAGCTGCACACAGAGGTTCTGACTTAATCTGTGCTCCCGAGATAGACTGGGCATCTCATTTTGCTCATAGGTTTGCTTACGTGTTTCTTAGACTGCAAAATTAACAGGTTGACATGGGCCTCTTCCTTGAGTGTGCTCTCATCACTCGCATCTCTTGTCCTTTCAGACATGTCTATCTTTGGACATTGCCCGGCTCATGATGAGTTCTACCTGGTCGTGTGTAACCACTGTGGCCAAGTGGTCAAACCTCAAGCCTTTCAGAAGCACTGCGGTAAGCTAGGCAGTCAACATGCCAGTTGAGTGTCTGTAGTCTCTCAGGAAGTTTACTTGGGAGTAGTGCTTCTGCCTGGGGGCAAAGGGGATGATAGCGGTGCCTAAAAGGCCCTCTTTTTGGTTTCTATCCTGAAAATTAAGGAAGCTCCTCTTCCCTAGGATTGTTTCTCAGTGAGCAAGGAGACTGCTGGCAAGATAATAGTAGTAGTATTCCCAAGAGGATATTTTGCTACTAACACAAGTTTGGGAGGCAGCTAGAAAATGGCCAAAACTGCATGTCTGCATAACTTCTGCAATATATGTATGAAAGACATATGAATAATTATGTGCATCTAACACAGCCATCCTTTTAATAGTAAAATGCACTATTTTCTAGAATAGTGCTTTGCTTGAATTGTACATCTGATTGATCCCTTTCCATCCAATACTTTGCAAGTGGCATTACAGCTCCTCTCCTCCCCAGCTGGTATAGCTGCCTCCTACCAAATTCTAACTTTTAGAGATAAAATTATGTTTGGCCATTTTTTAAAGCTGTTTTTCCTTTTGTGATCTCAAAATTCAGCTAAGGAAATTAAATGTAAGAAATTTCCTTTAGCAAACATCTGTTAATTATTTACCTTCATCTCGAATTTCTACCTTTATCCAGAGCTGGACTGTTGCCAGGAGGGAGATGAGGGGAAGTAGTCATTTCATAAGGATTATCAAAATCTCTTTGCTCGCTACCAAAATATGTTCTCAGTTGGAGCAAGCCAAGCAAAGGGTCTAAATTTGAAGCCCTTTGGCAACTTGGAAAGTTGTAATTTAGCCTGTGGGCAAATAAGAGGTAAATGGGTGAATAGAATGACAGAAGTATCCAGCATGTGAGCAGAAGTCACATGACACAGTATCCTTGCTGAAGCAAGGTAGGTTGGATCTGCTCAGGGTTTCAGTGGACAACCACATATATCACTTCAAATTATATGATGGAAGAAATACCATTTTCATTTCTGTTATGTATTTGTACCCTAGGCTTTATGAGTCATGCCTAGAGGGACAGAATAATCCTGTATATGTTGCTAATGGCAGTCACACAAAGAAAACTATATGAGGTTTGTCTTTTGGGCCTTATGGTTGTATCTTGGTGGTTGGCTATGTACAGTTAATGAGTACTACTCCTTAACAAACAGGAAAGAGAGAGAGAGTAACCTCTCTTCTGTCTCACAGCTATCTGGGACAAATTTGAAAAGTTGCACTTTGAGGGTTGCCAGCAAAAAAGAGCCAACTTGGTGCAGTTGTTAAAAGCACCGGACTAAAAACTGGGAGACCATAAATTCTAGTACTCCTCCCTTAGGCTGAAGCCAGCTGGGTAACCTTGGAGCTATCATTCTCTTTCAGCACTGTAGAAAGAAGCAATGATAACTGTCTTCTGGAAAAAAAATGTCAGGAAAACTATGTGGATTTAACTATGTAATAATCAGAAATCAAGATTAGAAAGTGACTTGTACTACTAGTAGTAAAGAGTTAGGCTGAGGAACAGGAAGAGACTTTAAATGTGATTTAGTAAACCGGATAGCTGAACAAATCGGCTTCTGAATTTTGGGCACTCTAGACTCAGTTCTAGATGCTTTGGCTCTAAGGTTCTGGGTGAAAGCTCAAATTTAGTGACAACAGGCCTTTCCTAGGGCAGAATTGTATATATAAAATCAAGGTTGTTGGGTGGGGGCTGTGAGTCGATAAGAAAAGGAAAGATCCAGAATTTTGCAGTGAAAACAATGATTTTTGACTAGAATAAAATACAGAATTGCATAAGCTCCCTTTGACTTAGTTGGCCTGTTGTGATTCATGGATTCAGTTTTGACTGGGAGGTGAGTGAACAGACTAAAGTACCTATTATAAAAATTTTTTACATTGTTTGCATTATTTTTATCCCTGAGTAGCTTTGAGAAGAGAACAATCTTTTGTTAATGGCTGATGAAAGAGATTGGGAATCATAACATATTTGTAGTAGAATAACAGCAGCTAATTATGGAAAATATGCTTTTAGGCCCTGGCTTATTGTTGTGCCTATCCCACTTCATAGCCAAGGCAGACCTGCAATTTGCAATCTGATTGCTGATTCCTCACACGCTCCTTCACTCTCTAGCCAAGCTTTTTGGCTAACAGCATTGTTATTCCTACACAGAGAGACGCCATGGACCTCTCGGCAAACTCTGTGGTCAGGTGCAGCCTTCATCCAATTTGCAGAAGTGTCATGCAGTCAATGGGCGACCTATTGTCGGTGGCAGTCATGGATCCACCAAATCATGGAGGGAAAAATCCCAGAGCTTCTTTAATCAAACCCAACATGTGCCAGAGAAGACAGACAAGATGCCGAAGGACAACCTATGGTAAGAGGGTCTGGGGTTCTTCGTGAGATGAGTCCAACCTTTCTCTTTGAGAAGATCTCAGCTTATTCATACTTTAGAGAAAGCAATCCTAATTATGTGTTTGTTGGTTGAAGTGTGGTAAGAAAGAGTAAAACAATCTCCTTCAGGGTAGCTATAAAAATTGAGTCACACAGCTATAGTGAATGAATGAATGAATGAATGAATGAATGAATGAATGAATGAATGAATGAATGAATATAGAATAAAACTTACAATACATTTTGAGGTGACATAGGGAATCTGCCAGTACTTCTATGGTTCATTTATATTCTTGTTCTGTAAGGTTTATATTTTATGCAAATATAAGATTTTTTTTCTTTGAAGATTTCTATTCTAGTGATTGTGAACTCTTGATGCTTAGAACAAACACTGATTTGAGTGTGAAACTCTTCTGAAGTGCTTAAAACAGCGCATTTTGTACTTGAAACAGCTGTTTCACACCTGATTAGGACATTCTGAGATTGAAATGGTTAGATAAAAAGGTTTTGCACACTCTTAGTTTGATTCACATTTATGGAACCATTTGCTATAGATAGTTCCCGAAAAGATGATTTTTGAAACATGGACTTTATTTTTTAACCTCCTTCTTTTATAGTGGATTGCAACTCCAGAAGAAATCAGAGCAATGAATAAACCCACGTACTGTATTAATGATGCAAAAAAGAAATACTATCAGTGGTGGGTTTCAAATCCTATTCCAACCGGTACGGTTGGAACGGGGCCGGTGGCGTTCTCATAGACATGCACAGTGTGCGCGCACATGCGCACAGCATGCACATGCATCTTAATAGCCTCCACGATGGTCCAGCTGCTCCGCAGTGTGTCACGCAGGCGCTGTACATGCCATGCGCCTGCGCAGAAGCACTGACGCCTTTAAACACCAGTAAGGAGCTCAGGCGGGTGGGTGGGCGCTCCGGAGTACCGTACCGGAATGGTATCCGGTGCTCCGGGCTGGCTCCGGTATGCGCCTACCGGAGCATACCACCTACAACTCACCACTGAATACTATGTATTTCCTTCATGCCATTTTGATACTTCTGTAACTTTCTATTAACTAATTAATTTTATTTATTTAATTACAAGTGCTAATGGAAATTTAGCATGGAAAAGCTAGCATGCAGCAGTTAAAAAATGTACAGTCAAAACAATAATCCGTTTTCTGCATTATAGATGGAAGCTTGTTCATTTATTTAATGATTAAGGTTGAATTCCATTAGCGAGATAACAGTGTCTGGAATTTTTTTGAAGTGTAGTGAGAAAATACAATTGCTCCCTTGGGTTCAGATGACCCCATTTTTTGGTTTCAGAGTGTATTTATACTGAAATGGAGCATATTTACTAACAAGGTGAGCTGTGATATTTATCTAATGCATTTAAAACAGAGTGTATTTACTAAAAGGTAACACATGATGGCAAATTTTCTTTTTGGCTTGGTCTTTTGATGGCTGAAAGTGATCCAGAAGACTGTGTTGCTAGGTGCTGGGATCATTTGTGAAATAATCAATGTTGGTACTCCCCACTTTTCACAGACTCTTGGTTTTACCATCTGTTGGAAGCTGAGCTTTATTTTCACATCTTTACTTCTACTTTCTCCTGCATCCCTTCTATTTGGGCAGCCTTCTCATGCAATGATTACATGCTGCTGCTTCTTTTTAATCCCCAAATATAATGCTAATAAATGAGGAAGGCAGCTCTGTGAATGAAGCTGCTGCAAGAGTTTGCCGGTAGAGAACTCCAACCATCATGAGGGTCCTTACAAGGCCTCCAAGTTATTTTCTTTGGGAATTTATATGAAGCAAAATTTCAGAAGATTGCATGTGACATCAACACCAAAACACGTGTGCTATTTTGTCCTCCAGCTTGTTTGTGCCTGTAGTGAACCTAGAGAAGATCTCCAGCCTTCCAAAGTCCGATGGAGATGGAATCAAAACTCCTGCTCTGCTTTCTGACACTGCCATTCCCAAACAGTCTCCGGTCAATTCAAAAGAGGTTCTAGGCAAACCTTCCTTACTGGCGTCACCAAAAGAACTTATGACATCAGCCAAAGCTGGCAGCACCTCCATAATAATGGCTGACACCTTGAACAGGAAACTGGAGAATGTTTCTAGCCTGAGTGAGAAAGAATTGGGTGTTGTAAAATCTCTGAAGAAATTATCTCGTGAGTCTTGCCTTTCTAATTGTGTTATCTTCTGGTTGGAGGCAACGTAATAAATAGTTAAACCATCAGGAATGATTACATAATAGCGTCTTTTTAGTGGGGGGTATTGTAAAAATGAAAGTTGGTTTGGTAGCCGTATTTCCTAAGCAAAACATTTCCCATAAATCCAACCCTCATTTCATCGGTAAGGAAGGATGGGTTGCTACCTATGTCACAGGGCAAAGTTGAAAGAAAGTTCTTTGCAACTTTTGGCTTCCATCCAGTAATCCTGAAGGGAGAGAACCGATGCCAGCTTAGATCCCTCCTCCCATGTATATTTATCACCTCTCTCACTTCATCCTTTGTCAAAAAAAAAAGGGTGTGGGTCATAACCACTTTGGAATTTTTGCAAAACCAGTGTATCTACTATGCAAAACCAGTTTATCCAGTTTAATTCCATGAGGTTGAACATTTGTCCCAAAAGCACCTGAGTGGATGGGAAGGGAAAAAGTGCATGTATCGGCTCACTTTTAGGCCCTGGGATTATAGGATTTTGTGGAGGATATGTGATGTAAGCTACTTAACAGCTAGAGGAAGTGAGTTTGGGGGAAAGAATATGGTCTTCTCCAAGCCCCCAAAGGATTTCTCTTTTCAGTTAAAGCCATATGATTACAATTCTGGGCAAAGAGAAAAAGCATGTCACCTCAATGTCTACCCAAAAAGATATGATTCCATGTAGGCCAGTGGTTCCCAAACTTGGCAACTTTTAAGTCTTGTGGGCAGAGCTGGCTGGAGAATTCTGGGAGTTGAAGTCCATAAGACTTAAAATTGCCAAGTTTGGGAACCACTGATATAGGCTAACCCTTAAAATAAAGCAAAGATCTGCAAGAAAATAAAGATACAAATACAAAATGAGACATGCCATTCATTTACATAAAGAATTGTATTTAATGCACCTCTAACAACAAAAAGTGAATAATGGTTCTTTTGTTTTTGAAATACAGGTAGTCCTCGACTTACAACAGTTCATTTAGTTACAATTCACAATTGCAATGGCGACTTATGACTGTTTTTCACACAACTATTGCAGCCTCTCCATGTCATGTGATCAAAATCCAGACACTTGGCAACTGATTCATATGTATGACAGTTGCAATGTCCCAGGGTCACGTGATCCCTTTTTGCGACCTTCTGCCAAGCCAAGTCAACAGAGAGGCCAAATTCACTTAACAAGTGTGTTACTAACTTAACAGCTGCAGGGATTCACTTAACAACTGTGGCAAAATGAGACAAAAACTTGCAGTTAACAAATTCCTCACTTGGCAACAGAAATGTTGGGCTCAGTTGTGGTCATAAGTTGAGGACTACCTGTACTTCATTTTCAATAAGGGGGCTGCCTTCATAAATGAAAGGAAATCAAAGGGTTATTGGGGGGGGGGGCAGGTCATTGGACCTGCAGAAATTTGACTCTTTGGCATCTGATTCTGTATTTTGTTCCCACAGGGAAAGAATGTGACTTAAACCGCCAATGTGGCGTGGTGAACCCTGAAACCAAGAAAGTTTGCACTCGGTTACTCACCTGCAAGGTAATGTAAGCCTGCTTTCTGCAGTGATTGGAGAGATGGGAAATGCAGTGCAGCGAGTTGCCTTTATGACTGCCACTCTCATACTTTCTGGTGGGATAGGTTCCCTCTTTTCAAGAGGCTGCTCTCCTTTGTTTTTAATGGCAATCTGGCCTGGGGATCTCTAGCAGGTGATCTTGTATCTCCATGCAAATAACTGCTTTGTCTGCACATTGAAAGAGTGGAGAGGTCCCTTTGGATAGGTGCTATTGTGTCTTCCTTGGGATATCATATTGGACTGCCAGCAGGAATGTTCATATGGGAAATCAAAAAAATCAAAACAATGGTTTCAACCATGAGATCAAAGCCCTTCCACTCTGTGTGTGCATGCAGTTTTGATGCAGACGTCCTTTGATTGTGTGGGGGAGTTGTGGTATTCAGACGGCAATTACTGATTTAGACAAAATATAAAGTGAATCTGCTTGAATGAATGTGGATATTCATTCAATATTTTTTGTGAAAATATGGAGTAGAAGATTATTTACTGATGGTGATAAGAGAGGTATATGATGTAAACAAAACGTGTTAAAATAAATATGCTTGGAGAATGATTCAACAATAACGAGGTAAGACAAGGATACAGGACTTCTCTAGGTTGCTTAATGTATTTATGGATAAATGTATAAGGAATGCTTGCAGTGATATTAGAGGAGTGTTGCTTTGGGCACATGAATATACATGTACTTTTGTATGCAGATGATGCTGTGTTAACTGAGAACAGAATAATTTGCAGTGAATGTTAGAGTGTATGATGCAGGGAGCAGTGTGAATGTGGCAATTATGTTTGACAAGGAGATGGAGTGAATGATTTTAAGTTATACATACATGGGGAGGGGGGAAACTAGAGGAAGTAGATGGATTTGTGACCTTGGTAGGATGATTATTAAAGATGGGGAAATGGCTTGAGAAATTTTAAGATGTGTAAATACTGTTAGAAACATGGTGCATACTGTGTATTCTGTATGAGAAATGAATACTTGTTGAAAGAATGAAGATGGCTAGGAATAAAAGCATGCTTCTACTTGAATGGTTATATGAAAATGAGTGTTAGATATTTCAGGAGAAAAATATAAGGAAGTTGAATGGGGGGGTTAAGAAGGGCATAGGGTGAAACAAGAACACAACAGAGTTGAAAATGAATGCATGCTGAGTTTGGAATAAATATGAAAGTCAGTAGCCGGTCCATAACATAGGCACTGTGGTGGCTTGATCGCTTAGAATGAAGGAGGATTGACTTGCAAGTAATACATGAAGGAAGAGCAAATAGATTAAGACAAAGGGAAAAATTAAGAAAGTTCTAGCACTCTGACAAATCAGTCATCAATAGATATATAGACATTAACAACTTCTATAGACTATGCAAAAGAGACAATCACCCAGCCAAAAAAGGAACAAAAAGCATCTCTCCACCAGCCATCAGCACCCAGGTCACCATAGATTAACTCCCATCGTTAACATCAGATCAACTATCAAGTAAACAAGACCCCATTCAAGAAACTGGCAAAGAAGCCAACAGCAAACAGCCCAACCAAAGAATTTCTAAGACTACCTACACCAACACTGACAGGACAAGTCACCAGAATATAAACTGATAGCAAATTGCACTTCTTGCTAGCATTGATGAAGTTACCTAGTTTGGGTAATGAAACGTATGCAAGAAAACAAGCCAGCTCAGAGAGCACCAAGGACCCCTCATGTCAACCCCGAGCTAGAAAATATTCTCCTTTATTAACACGTTTCCCCGAAAATAAGACAGGGTCTTTTTTTTGACCCCCAAAATATGTCCTTGGCCTTATTATTTGGGGGCTTATTGTTTTGGGATTGCTGGGTGGCTTCTCTTTTGCGAGCAGCTGCCCCCCCCCCCCGGCTCCCGTGGCTTGGCGCCTTTAGGATGCTGCTAGGTCAGTGAGTGGCGCTCTACCCGGCTGGAGAGGAGGGTTGCCAGGTGGCTGCTTGTAAGCATGGTCACTTCATGGCTGCTCTGTTGCGCTGCTGTGACAGTGGTTCGCCCCTGAGACTGTGCCAAGCTCTTCAGGGGAGGGCTTATATTTTTGTCCACCCCAAAAATCTGGCATGGCCTTATTTTCAGGACATGTCATATTTTTGGGAAAACATGGTAGATATGTGTATGCTTAGTTATATTTTTCTTAATTCATACCTTCTTTGTCTTACTGTTGCTTATTCCTAAGACAACATAACAAAACACAACACAATACAACATAACATAAACATAAACATGTTACAGGTACAATGAATATATCTCCTTAACATAGCTTTGGATAAGTTCTCAGGCCCTGTAATAATAATATGTTAATATGCAACTGTATGTAATAAATTTTTCTCTGCTTTGTAACAATAAACCAGAGGGGTTTGTTTCCAGCCAAACCTTTAGCAATTCTTATTTAATTTAGTATCTGTCAGAAGCTACATGCATTCCCAGCAAGTCTTGGATTCAGGTTAAAAACTCTTCCAAAATATGCTACTGAACTGTCATGTCTAATGTGACAGAAATGGAAAATTATTAAACGTAGGGTGCGGTTAATGTTTGAATTGAATGACATTAAATTTGGCTTTGTCTTCATTTTGATTCTAGTTTCAAGCAATCCCTGGAGTATGACCTCCTGGGAGCCCATTAAAGGATCAGATGTGGTCTTCACCCCAAGAAAAGATTTGTCTACTCCCATAGCAATAATGCTTTTCTAACCATAATGTCTGCTTCGGTGCCAGTCTCTCGGAGACTTGTTAAAATATTCACTAGAGAAATGTCACACATACTTTTCATAAGATTGTACCACTCATGGGGTTTTATGTGGGATGTTCTTTATTTGAAATTGGCCTGTCATCACATCCTCTCTCTGAGCTTGCTCTTCCACCCGCCAGCTAATAAACCTAACCTGTCTCTCTTGCCTGTACTCCAGATCCATTCTGTGCATCAGCGTCGAGAGGTGCAAGGCCGCACAAAGGACTTTGATGTCTTAGTAGCCGAACTGAAGGCCAGCACCAAGAAAGGCGAGTCTCCCAAAGACAAGAGTCCAGTGAGGAAAGACATAGCTAGCGAACGGCTGTTGCAGGACTCATCTTCCATGTCACAGACTTCCTTGGTTCTGGCCAATGTTTCTGCTGCTTCTAGTCACGCGAAACAACCGTATTCCCACTGTGCACTTTCCAGGTAACACACATTTGGGATGAGGGAGCAGATAGGGTGGTGTCCACCATACCTTCTGGAAATTCAATTCTCAGAAAGCTCAGCTCTTACTCTCTTTCTGCTGCTTTCAGGTCTGGGGTTTCCTCCGAGAGTGACCCTGATGACGTGCCTATATCTTCTAGTGAAATTGACAACCGTCTCTACCGTTCCCCAGCATCGAAGAGCACAGGCCGGGTGACAAGCGAGGAGAGTGAAGAGGATGCCACAGATGATTCCCGCAAGTTAGATTGCCGTTATGCAACACGACGACCCCATCCCCAGGCAGTAAGTGACAGGCCGAGACCCGCCCTGCTCTTTTTCTTTGTTGTTTTGGGCCTTTGACGGGAGATTCTTGGCAGATGTTAAAAGTGGAGCTATAGGAGAATGGAGAGTTGTACTTGTGAGATGGTCTTCTGATGCCTGGGTTCACATGTCACTCTTAAGTCATCCTGTGATGTAGAGGTGGGTTCCTACTGGTTCGGACCGGTTTGTCCGAACAGGTAGTAATTTGGCTGCCTGGGTCACTGGAACTGACAGTGACCCAGGCCTGTCACGCCCCCGAATTGGTTATCTCGCGGCGCCATGGGTGGCACCATCTTGTTTTTGGCTTCTACGCATACACATAAGCATTTCTTTAGTATGTGCATGGGTGGAAAGCGTGCATCAAGCACGCATGTGTGTGGCGCATCCCTGAGTGAACTGGCAGTGACAACAGCTGGAACCCACTCCTGCTGTGATTTGTTTGTTTTTGGCTTAACATGATCTCTAAATCCAGACATTATGCTTGTTCAATAATGCTTAGCCCGATGTGTAAATTAAATCAATATGTCAACCCCTTAGTCTACCTAGGCTGGTGTTTTGAAGGGCAGGAAGTAACTCTCCAAAGAAAAGGAACTCCTCTTGGCTTTGAGATTAACAGTTCTTTTAATTCAGTCAACCAGATCTTGAATATTGGGATTAACAAATAAAAAGCTTCTCTGCTATAATTAAGTCACCTCTATCATCTTAATTTCTAAGAACAATTAATTTTGTGTGGCTTCAACCCATGTTTCATTAGTACAGGTAGTCCTCAATTTATGACCACAACTGAGCTCAAAATTTCAGTTGTTAAATTAGACATTTGTTAAGTGAATTTTACAACCTTTCTTGTCTCAGTTGTTAAGCGAATCCCTGCAATTGGTAGTCCTGGACTTAGAACAGTTGGTTTAGTGACTGTTCAAAGTTACAAGTGACTTATGACTGTTTTTCACCCTTATGACTTTTTCAGCATCCCCCATGGTCATGTGATCAAAATTCAGATTCTTGGCACTTGGTTCATATTTATGACCGTTGTTGTGTCCCAAGATAATGTGATCACCTTTTGCGACCTTCTGAGAAGCAAAGCAAGATTCACTTTAACAACCGAGTTACTAACTTACCAAGTGCAGGGATTCGCTTAACAACTGAGATATGAAAGGTTGTAAAATTCACTTAACAAATGTCTCATTTAACAACTGAAATTTTGAGCTCAGTTGTGGTAATAAATTGAGGACTACTTATACTAATGAAACGTGGGTTGAATCCACACAAAATTAATTGTTCTTAGAAATTAAGATGATAGAGGTGACTTAATTTCTCTCTCTCACTAGCTGAAGAAATGGGGGCTAGAATGAATAACTTCCTTGATATAAACTGTGTCTCCTGTTCATCACTGTAGAATTTGAGAGTGTCCTCTTTGCATGATTGTGAGTTTCTAACACTTTGATCCTTCCATTAATCTTCCCCCACCGCAACAGTTCTGCACTTTTGGAAGCAGATTGATGAGCCCAGGTTGTTATGTGTTCAGTCGACGACTGGATCGGTTCTGCTCTGCGCTCAGTTCCATGCTGGAGAGACATCTTAGCTCGCACATGTGGAAGTAAGTTACCCTAGGACAACAGCAACAAATTGGGAAAATAATTGGAAAGTGCTTCTGCCTTTGCACAGTCGTATGCATGAATTTGGGCATGGCATGCGGTGAAAGAGAATTATAATGTTTTTCTATATAAGAAGTCAGTTCTAAGTCACGGTATAATCTTGCATATTTCTTAAAACCAATCCTGATTTATTTATTTACATAATTTGTATCTCACCTAACAAACTCTGAGGGCTGACATAAAATTGTATTACTAAATTTGTACTCTTTAAACAAGATTTAGCAGCACCTATCAAACAAACACTAGAAATGTTTAGAGGTTGGGCCTGTAAGGCATGAGAAGAAGAAAAAAGGGAAAATTGCAAAAACATCACAGACCCTCCTTATTCCTGAAAATTCAATTATATCTACCGGTATTTGTTCATTTCTTTTTAAAACTACTATTTTTTTCTGTCCAGTTATGGCTTAAAGACATATAACAGTTACAATGAAAAACAGCACTGGTAAAATGGTGCACAGATTAAAAGGCACCCAAAACAATTGTTGGAAAATTGAGAAATTGTCTTTACCTAGTGCTATCAAAAAAAGCCCACGCAACAACAGAACATTGGTGGATTTTCATATAGAATATTGTTCCACAAGCCATTCATCATTCGTACAGAACGATAGTTTTACACTCTCTGTTATCATTGTGAAAACTTGAGAGAGGTGTCATTTTGGAAGAGAGTTTTTCATTTTCATCCCAAGCAAGACTGGAATTGTTGTATTGTACAGTTTTGTATCTCTTTAACAGAAATGGCATCTGAGAATATAAAAGGATATCTGGATCCTTGGAAACAAATAAGGATCAGTTAAATATTTCTTGTGTTCCAATAGGTAGGCTGACCTTTACATGTCATACACGTGTTTGATAGGAGGCAGTCATGTGTTTTTAGCTTGTTTTCCTCTGCTTCGTCATCAGTCCCTTTTAAGTCAGTGCCTGTAGAAACATTTGTTGAGTCTCTGCTGCTGCGGGGGGGGGGGGGGGATTCTCCAGTAGGTGGCACTGGATTACCAAGTTTGATGGTATATCCTTTGCAGACAGAAAACCTATCTAAACAATGAGTGAGCCTCGCAGAGGAAGAGGTTGCGAGACGATGGAGAAGATACATGTATTTCCAAGCATCTGTTCTTGTAAAGACCTTTGAATTTGACAGCAAATAGAGGCAAAAGAAAAGAAAGAAAAGTTTTGAATCTGAAGGAGAACAGAGATCCTTTATAATTTGGAAATACTATATGAAAAAAACTAAAGCATAATGAAAAAGAAAAAAAGTAGAAAGAAAAAGGCAACAAGGAAAATAATAAAGACATTTTGTTTGTCCAGGATAGAATAAATACACCTTCCCTGAGCAGATGATTGGAGTAGAAGGCCACCAAGGTCCCTTCCAGCCCTAACATTCTATGATTCAGTACTGATATCTGGGTAGAGTAATTGAAAGTTGGTATGTTAAACAAGCTTTGTTTCTTAACTCTTGTTTTCTTGCTTCGACCCACCCAGAAGGATTCCTCCAGCTGCTGATCATCCAATTTCCACATCATCTCCAATGCTTTTGGGCTTCTCTACATCCAATACATCCCCAAATTACAATTCCTCCCTGGTTTGCAGCCTTCCCCACAGTACCCCAAGCAGGACCTCTGTATCCTGGGCAACTTCAGTGACCATGGCATCCAGGGACAGCCGTAACCACCATAGTGTGAACTATGCAGTTGGTTCACCCCATGCTGCAGCTGCCTGTAGCCAGTCAGACTGCATGGGTGGAAGCCAATCCATCACTTCCCCACTCCCAGCTAATACCCCATCACCATCATTCAGCAAGTTGCCTTCGAACAAGGCCAGCAAGTCCTCCAAAGCCAAGGAGATGGCTGGTAATGTGGAGCCAGAAGCCTTAGCTCGGAAGCGCAAACAATCTCCCAGTGTCCCTGCTAGCCCACCTTATAAACAATCTTGTTTCCTTGATCTGGGCAAGAACAAAGCAGTTGGCTGCCAGGTGTCCCATCCATCTCCCAAGGCCAAGACATCTGTGGTGGCTTCCTCCAACCTTTCCCTGAATGGGACAGTCTCTTCAGGGGCCAGGGTCAAGAGAGTCAACCATCTGGATTGCAGGGCATCTAGCCACATGCCAGTCAAAGCCTCATCACTGGAGAACCAGGGCTGCTCATTGAATGGTCCAAAAACACTGCTGACCAATTGCATCTCAGATGAAGAGGCCAAGAGACGCAAGAATTCAGCCACCTATTGTAGGCCAGTGAAGACCAAACATTTGCCCTCATCCATGCCTTCTTGTTCCTCATCTGATTTGGGCGGCACAATCAGAAGGAAGAAGCCAGTTGTCTCCTTTGAGGAAAAGCAGAACACAATGAAGGTAAGCTCATGCCTTGGACTTACTTCCTGCACATGTAAGTCTATAGCTGCATTTTCCTCCACCTTGGAAGAGCTGTATTGGCATTCTTTGCCTTCATCAGCTTTCTGCCATTACAAAGCTGACTTCTTCATCAACAGGTAAACAGGTATAACACTCCAAAACAAATAAAATCAGTATTGAAGGGGATAGTACTACATACCATTTAGTTTCTGCTGTAGTGATATTTAAAGTATTCAGATGTGGTATTTTCTTAGGTGTGTTTGCATATATTTATTTATTAAATTTATATGCCACCTATCTTCTTGATAGAATGATCCCTGCATTGTTACATATTTGAAAAACAATGCAGCAACACTGGACACCAATGAATGGTAACCATTTCAAGTCTGTATTTTTTATTAGTATCGTAAGCTTTATTTAGTAAATTACCCAACTGAACCATGAGAAATAAGGACACGGAGCAGATAAGTGTGTATTTTTATTTTCACGTAGTAAGAATAGGATTTTAAAGCTATTTTATTATTTTGGTTATTGTTGAACTATTTTTGGAATTTCTGTACCACTCAATAACAAATATTTTGAATAGTTGTGTTTTTTAAAATTTTTTAAAAATCAGCAACATTGGTAGAGTAAGTCAGTTTACTGAAAAGTCAAATGATATGGAAACTATAGCAATAGCAGTTAGATTTATATACCGCTTCATAGGGCTTTCAGCCCTCTCTAAGCGGTTTACAGAGTCAGCATATCGCCCCCACAGTCTGGGTCCTCATTTCACCCACCTCGGAAGGATGGAAGGCTGAGTCAACCTTGAGCCAGTGAGATTAGAACCACTGAACTGCAGATAACAGTCAGCTGAAGTGGCCTGCAGTACTGCACCCTAACCACTGCGCCACCTCGGCTCTTTTTAAATTTTAATAACTAATTTTATTGCTGGGGAAAATCTATGTCTTATTAAATTCTCAGGAGGGTTGTTTATTTTAAATAATAAATACAGAGGAAATCTGTGGCTATTATGTGGAATACTAGCTTTCAAGCCATATAAAGGGTTTTACTTCTGCACAACTTTGTAGAACAGAATACAGAGCCATAATGGCTAAAATCACAAATCATACCAAGTTTTAGTGTGCTTCAGTTCTGGGTCATCCTGAATTATTTCTAAAACAGTTTATGGCTTGGCATTGTGTGTTCAATAACCATGGTTAAAACAAACCTGGGCTGTGATGTGTATAAAAGAAGCATTACCGCCTTTCTTATTCTGCTCTTGAGTTTTATGCAGACTTTAGCATGTGCTAAAGATCCAGTTCTGTTTCCTAACAGGATTGCTTGAGCATAAGAGCTGTACAAGAAGCAGCAGGTCACAAATGCAGTTTTTTCATCATATGAAATAGAAAAGCAGCTTTGTCTGCTGAATGTTCTTCTGTTAGGGTTGCTATCATCCTGAGGAATGAGTGGCAGCAAAATGGCAGCTAAGAGCTGTAGGAAGGGGACAGGAATATATTTAGTCAAATATATTGGGATAGTCAGGTTTTGATCAAGGAGACCAGATTATACATTTTCCTGGAAACACAACTGAAGAAAAGAGACCGCACAAAACATTAGAAATGAACCTTTAATTTAAATACTACATTTTTGTCTCTGGTATAATTCATATCACATAACAACTTGCTGAAATCAAGCCTCCGGATACATTGATAGATGTTAGTGCAATGTTGCAAATTAGTTAAATTTATCTTAAAATGAATGGAATGGGGAATGAAACCCTAGCTAATGATCAGCAGCCCTTTTGATGTTTCTGTTTCTGCCAGGCACACCTCTGTTTTCTGCAACTCAAAGAGCTGTTAGGTTTCCTTTTGGGAGAAAGACATCTGAGCATAGCTAATATTGGTGGTTTTATGGCAGGGTGTGAGCAAAATTACCATATTTTTCGGAGTATAAGACGCACCTTTTTCCCTCAAAAAAGAGGCTGAAAATCTGGGTGCATCTTATACACTGAATACTGCATTTTTTTTTGCCTCCTGAATCCCCAACCCCTTCACCAAAATGGCCGTGCATAGCTTGTAGGAAGCTTTCAGAGAGTTCCTGAGGGCTGGGGAGGGCAGAAATGACCAAAAAAGGGCTGTTTTTTTGCTCAATTCCCCCCCCCCCAGCGTCCAAGAGCACTCTATAAGTTTCCTAATGCCTTTTTTTTTTACAAAAGACGTGTCCGTTTTCATGAAAAACGGGCCATTTTTTGCTCATTCCCCCCCCCCCCCGGAACACTCTACAAGCCTCGTAATGGCTATTCGTGCCCTCTTATTTGGGGGGGAAAATGGGCCAGTTTTCACATAAAAAGGGCCATTTTGGGGAGATTTGCAGAGTGCAAAACTTTTTTTTTTAATTTGCTTCTTCAAAACCTTGGTGCGTCTTATACTCCGGTGTGTCTTATACTCCGAAAAATACAGTATGCTTGGTTCTCCTGCTAAGAACGAAAAAACCCACTTCTAAAGCTTTTTATGAAAGGCCAAACAGATACAGGTATTTTGAAATGATACTTAAATTAAGCTTACCTTCAGATAACTGATTTGAGGAAATGCTGGTATCGTATTCAGTTTTAAAGTAAGAAGGCTCTTGTCAGAGTTTGTTGCATAAATTCAAATCCAGAAGCACATACAGATAACTGATGCAGCAGGATTCATTAACTTCTTTATATACATAAGGACAGATGAATAAATATACAATACCAACAGGTGGTTCTTCCAAGTAAACACAAGGCAGGAGAGTTACAGGCAAACACAAGCAGCTAGTTTCATTTCAGCAGACAAGCGCAGATAGATTGCTTAAGTTTCTGTTTCAATTCTCTGCACAGACTCAAATCTGTTTAAACTCCCATTGGTTGACTTAGTTGCTATGCCTATTGATTGGTTGACCTTGTTCCCATGTCTCTCCCAGTCATGAATATTTTAACAGACCTGCACATTCCTTATTGTCGATTTAAGGATCATAGAATCCAACCCTCTGTTTGGTACCACCAACCAGAGTTCCCAAAAGCTGAATTATATATTTATTAAATATATTATGCCACCAACTGTCGTTATATTGTGTTAAGCTAAAACGGTTCCCAATTGCCAACTCAGGAAGAGATAGGGATTCTTTCTGCTTTGAGTTAGTTTATTTCATTTGTCATGGCAATATAAACTAAATCCAGTAGGGATTTTATTTTAAAACTTGGTTGCTCCTGAAAAATTAAGCTGCAGTTGCTCCTGATGTTCTCTGAGTGGGATTCCAGCCACTAGTGACTTGGAGGTTCAGTATATATGTCAGAAGAACATCTTCCCAGCTCCCCAGGCTCACTCCTTACTACATTTCAATTGAACACATCTCCCTACACTCAGAATTTCGTATACTGTATGTTCAGCATGTTCTTCCCATTCAGTTTAAGTCCCCTTGGTTAAGCAAAGTGGACTGGAAAAATCTTTCAAATGTTTTTGCAGTCACATGGAAGAACTATGTGGAAATAACTGATTGCTTGCTGGAGTACGATGTGAGGTGTTTTTGTGTGTGTGTGCGTCTCTGGATTACTATGAACCTCTAATTATGGTCAGTAAGGGAGCAATTCCTTGCTATATTATAGTCCAATTTATGCACTTGTTGCAGAGAGTAGAATGGGGAACATGTTTATTTGAAGCCTGATCCAATTTTTTTCAGCTAAATACCCTCGTTTACATGGTGCTATGACAACATACATCAAGTCCATTTAAGTTTCATAAAAGGTTATTAATAGGCATAGCTGCATGTCTTTTGGTCATTTCAAAACAGCACTGGCTATACACTAAGCCATAGGAGATACATTTTTCTGTGGTTGGGATGACATGAGCTGCCATATTCTGCATTGACTCTCTCTTCTTTCTTGTCTTGACAGTCAAAAGCACATTAACAGCAAGTGCCTGCGTTCTGCAGAAGCCAGCAGTCTGAGAACTCTGTCCATGGATCCAATTTGAAGCCTCTTTGCTTTTTATAACTTTATAGTATTTTTTAAAGAAAAAAAATGCTCTAAAATACCCAAAGACTGTGATTGTTTTGTTTTTTTGAGGGGGTGTTATGGTGGTTTTCCCTAGAGAAATAAATAAATAAGCAAGTAAATAAATAAGCAAGCAAGCAAATAAATAAGTAAGTAAGTAAATAAGTAAGGAAAGAAAGAAAGACAAAAACTGAATCAAAGGACCCTGAAAAAAAATGCAGAATCCCCTTCCCAACTATATAATGACCGGAGAGGTACAGAAGCAGGGATCCCATAAAAAAATTAGGATTACAGGAGATATTAATATTTTGCCATCTTCCTGCATGTGTCATGGCACTTAACTTACAAGCCTGTTAATCAGTCCACCTTTGTACTCCAGATTTCCCCATCTAGGTCCCCTTGTCAAACTTTAGCAATAAATTTAAACAGCACCATAGAAGTTGTGGTTCAGCACATCTGGAAGGAGGCTGGTTTGAAAAAAATAGAGGATTCAGTGGCTCTGGATGCCTCTACAGTATGGGTGTCAAATTCAAGACCCAAGGGCTGGATCTGCCCTGTGGGGTACTTAGATCTGGCCCATGGGGCTGCCCTGGAAACAGTGAAGGACCAGCCCGTGGTGCTTCTGCCAGCAAAATGGGCTCCTGAGCTCCATTTTCACTGGCAGAGAGTTGCAGGAGGCCATGGCAGCCAAAAATGGAACTTGGGAGCCTATTTTCACTGGCAGAGCTCTTGGGCCACCACAGGCGCCATGACAAGAGTGATGTTGAGCTGGCCACACCTCCTAGGTCAAACACAACCCAGATGTGGCCAATGAAATTGAGTTTGACACACTCTGCTCTAGAGTAAGGGTCCTCAACCCCCGGTCCATGGACTGGCACTGGTCCGTGGCATGACAGAAACTGGACCTCACAAACAAGCAAAGCCCCATCTTTGGGATGCAGGCAGCACATGAAACCACGCTCCCTCCAGTCCACAGCAAACCTCTCTCCACGGAACCGGTCTCTGGTGCCCAAAAGGTTGGGGGCCACTGCTAGAGAGTGTTGTTAGTTGTGAAGTCATGTCCGACCCATCATGACCCCATGGACAACGTTCCTCCAGGCCTTCCTGTCCTCTACTATCCTCTGCAGCCCATTTAAGTTCATGCCTACTGCTTCGGTGACACCATCCTGCCACCTCATTCTCGTCCCTTTCTTCTTTTGCCCTCAATCTTTCCCAGCATTAGGCTCTTCTCCAGTGAGTCCTTCCTTCTCATTAGGTAGCCAATATATTTGAGTTTCATCTTCAGGATTTAAACTCAAAGATGAAACTCAAAAGAGTAATGTAAAGCTGTAGAGTAATGTACATTATTTGCCAAAGGAATACCAAAACTTCTATTTTTTATACATACCTTTTTCTTAGCAACAATACGGCTGGGCCAAAACATTACAGTGACAATGGCTTAACCTAACAACGAGAGATTTTTCACTCTACAATACGTCCAATTCTTGAGCTGCAGAAAAGTTGTAAGAATTTGAGGAATATCTTATTGAGCCTTAATTAATTGGGGTTTGCGCCAGAGAAACCCAGTAATGGAGCATTCCTTTACTGCTTAAAGTTCTAGATACTGAAGATAGCTTAAATGTCAGCAAATATCGCTGATTAAGAGATGAGGGAATTGCCATTAATAGAGAAATATGAGTGAACAAAGATGCTAAATTCCAGAAGCAAGTAATACCTCAGTTTTCAGAAGTCGTGGAAGATACCAGATAGTGTTGGAAGTGTGACTTGAAGGAGTAGAACCCAGAAACGCTGAATATACATAACTTACAGTGCAATAGTATATACAAACGGCCATTTAACTGATAATGTGGCTTCTACTTTGTTTCACTCAATTTTGGAGTAAAAAGTTAGATAAATCTCACTTGGCCATTTGTAATGGTAGAACTGATCTTTTCAGGCAAATCTACACCCCACTGCTTCACTGTTTCTCAGGCACAGAGAAGTGACCTAGAGTTTTCAAAACAGCAGGAAGAATACAGATGGATGCTTTCCGTGTAGCTTTATCCATATTATGAAGTTGAGGGAAGAGAAAAAAAGAAAAGATACATATGCTCCCCGCTGGTGTGTAAGAAACTATAGAAACACACTTAGAGATGTTCACCTGGAAAATTATGAAACTGACATTTAGAAATATCAAGTAAGAAACTCCAGAATAATCCCAATTCTTGGAATCTGCAACATCTTCCTTAAAAAGTGTAGCTTGAAGAGAGGAGATGTTAGAATGATATTAAAGCGGAAATGATGCTTAGGCTAACTCCAAGGCAGGGTAGGTTGGGTTCAGGTAGTCCCTGACTTAAATTGAGCCGAAAATTTCTGTGTCTAAGTGAGACATTTGTTAAGTGAGTAATACCCCATTTTATAACCTTTCTTGCCACAGTTAAGTGAATCAATGCAATTGTTAAGTTAGCAACACGGCTGTTAAGTAAATCTGGTTTCCCCATTAACGTTGCTTGTCAGAAGGTTGCACAAGGTGATCACATGATCCCAGGACACTGCAATCATCGTAAATATGAGTCAGTTCACATGACCACAGGAATGCTACAATGGTCATAAGTGTGGAAAGTGGTCATAAGGCATCTTTTTCAGTGCCATTGTGACTTGAAACAATCACTTAAATGAACTGTTGTAAGTGGACTACAAATAGATGATGATTTACAAGTCATCTGATTGACATATTGCCCTCTTCCATGTAGTTTAAATTTTGGGTGCATCCCAAACCAACTCATCCTATTTTTGCCCAACATGTGAGAATACTGATAAGTAGGCTTACTTGGGCAAGTGAGTCCTGAGAACCTAGCCTGGATGAGACGGTAGCGGACATTGCTTTCCAACTCATATCAACTACATATTGGATATTAACGCAATTGAGCCAGGGGTGGGTTCTGGCAGGCACTATTGCCGGTTTGCTTGTTTGCATGTTGTGCAATGCAATTAAAATTGTTCTGTTGATGCAAAACAAGATGGCAGCGCCTACGGTGGCACCCAGAAAACCAGTTCAGGGGCATGGCAGGCCTGAGTTGCTGCTGGTTCCAGCCACCCAGGCCGCCAAACCACTACTGGTTTGGCCAAACCAGTCTGAACTGATAGGAACCTACCTCTGAATTGAGCGAATCCAGAGATATTTCACGAGAAGAGTCCTCCATTCCACTGCTCACAACAGAATACCTTATGCCACCAGACTTGAAATTTGGGGCTTAGACAATTTACTACTACACCGCCTTCAGTCTGACCTAAGTGTAGTACATACAATTATCTACTACAATGTCCTATCTGTCAATGACTACTTCATCTTCAACCACAGCAATACACAACAATACACAATAGATACAAACAAGGTAAACCATACCAAACTTGATTGCAGAAATACAACTTCAGTGACAGAGTGGTCAATGCCTGGAATGTGTTACCTGACTCAGTGGTTTCTTCCCCAAATCCCCACAACTTTAACCTTAGATCAATGGTTCCCAACATGGGATCCACGCACCACAGGGGGGCAATTTGATTTTTAATGGGGGCAATTTGAACCTTGTTTAAACCAAGTTAATGGCCTTTTAGGCTTCCTCCATGTGAGTAGAGTTCACTTTTTGAGTAAAGTAAGAATTATATGTCACAGGGGGGGGGACGGACATCAGGATTTTAGAGATGCTTAGGTGGGGCATGGTCAAAAAATGGTTGGGAACCACTGCCTTAGACTGTCTACTGCTGACCTCACCCTATTCCTAAGAGGTCTGTAAGGGTGGTACATAAGCGCAGCAAAGTACCCACCTTCCCTGTCCTAACAACTCCATTTATTTGTATCCATTTCATGTAATCATAATCTTGTATATGCTTCATCTTGTATAACTCCTTCCCTCCTTCTCAATCATTTCCCCAAACGTTGTGGCCGAAAGATTATTAGGGCCTGGTGATTTCCAAACAAACCACACGAATCCTTAAAAAAAAGACGGGAAGAAGCCTTGTGGGCCGTCCCGTAAGAAGAGACTACTGGAAGCGGAATGGAACGAACGAGGCGCCCAAGGAGCGCCTCTCAGGTTGCCACGCCCGGGAAGCTCTCCTAGCCTTTTCTCCCGGGCGCTGGCCCGCCCAACAGGTGCTTGTGCGTCGCAGGAGGCTGCAAACCACACCGAGTCCTTCCACTGCCTTAGAGTAAAACGCCGGAGGGGAAGGCGGCAGGGGAGGGGAGGGGAAGGCTTCGCCATGTCGGACGCCCCCGCCGGCTGTCGGGCGTTTGTTTGGCTGCGGCGCGGCTGCGGGGCCCTGGCCCACCTGGCGGCTTGGGGGATGACCGTTTTTCTGCTGCTGCTCTCCAGGCCTGGCACTAGTGAGTGAATCCCGCTTCCGGTTACTCCCAGCACAGGCTGATCCCGCTAGGGACGCTTTCCTTGAAAGCGGCAGATCGTCCCTTTCCCTACCCCACCAAAGGCTCTTCTTTTCTGGGTTGTCCTGGGTCGCCTCTCCGTACTTGGGTCGCTCCCGGGGCCATCGGTTCAGAACCTTAAAGACAGGACAGCGGGAGAGCCCGCCTAATAATCTCGGCCGAGTGACTAGTCTTGCCCTCAACTTTTATTTATTGACACATGAGTTTAAGAATTAAGCAGGAAATATCAGGCTGACCGATCGCGTCACATCGGTGGGACGAGCCAGAAATCAGGGGGGGAAATATATTCCCAAAGCAGCGGGGGAAGAATTACACAGGGCAAGCGAGAGAGTTACAAAGGATGGTGGGTGAGCTAGGAAGCTTTCAACGACGGAGAAAACCTGTGAAAATCTATCTACACCATCACCGAAGCAAGAAGCTTTTTTTGTGAACATCAATGCATGTTCGAGATTTTTTTTCTTCTTCTCCAGGTGCTGGAGTTGGGGTTCTAGTTCATCTATTTTTGTTTTGCGCTTTTGGTGAGAAAGAGTAGACTGTATTAAACTGCAGGATATAAAAATAGCTGATGAGGAGAGAGAGAGAGAGAGGGAGGGAGGGAGGGAGGGAGGGAGAGAGAGAGAGAGAGAGAGAGAGAGAGAGAGAGAGAGAGAGAGAGAGAGAGAGAGAGAATTCTTTATATAGCTTAGTTTATGAAATTTGGCTTCTCTTGCCCCAATGTACATGGAGATGGAGAAGGAAGCCTTTTTAAACATTTGTAGGATGTTGCCATTTTAATATAAAGGTAAGAGAAATGGTAATAAAACAATCTTGGGCATCTGCAGAGGAGGTAAAAAGATATCTGATTACAGTTCCATAGTATACATTATTTAAGGGGAAATGCTGATTAAATAAACTTTCATTTTCTCTCACATTAATTACCTAGAATTACAGTACTGTACAGCATTTTTTCAACTATAGGTCAACACTGATGCTTTGAAGTGGACTCTAAACTAGGGAAATGGGGGTGTGAGGCTCTTCCTATGAGTGGTAGGTAATGTTAGAATTAGCTAAGTATTTACATGGAAGGTAGGTATTACAGGACAACTGTTCCACATTAAATGATTTTGATTGGCTACTTGTCTCATAGTAATGGAATCATATGGTGATGGCTAGATTATGTTTGGGAGTTATGAGAGTTGAAAGGCAAGATAGAATCAGGTTGAATTTAATGGATGGTTGACCATTTAGATAACTTACTGTTCCAAGAGAGTGAGAGCTGGCACATGCAAAGGGAATCATTTAAGAAGTTCTTCCAAAGCAAGAACGATAAAGAACAAACAAGTTACTGGTTTGTAATTTAGTATCTTGTGTGGCTGCAATTCTCATTTGTAACAATTTAATTGTACCCAGAACTAAAGGTATAAATCAGTGGTAGCTAACCTTTTTGTGGTCGGGTGCTAAACATGTGCCCGCAACAATGCACGCATGTCCCTGCAACATGCACACATGCACCCACAACAATGCATGCATGTGCCTGCAACAATGTACGCATGTGCCCACAACAATGCATGCATGTGCCGCAACAATGCACGCATGCACTCATGACAATGCACACATGCACCCGTGACAATGCACGCATGCACCCGTGACAATGCACACGTGAGCCCATGACAATACACATTTTTAATGTGTATTCTTATTTCAGGAGCAAACTAGGATAGATTTTATACAGGAGGAGACGAGCAACATTTGATTTCTGTTTATAATGTTTTTATGACATTATAAAATTGAACTTTGATATCTAATAAATGACCTTGGTTTAAGCACATATCTATCAATTCTATTTTGTTTCTCTCTAAAATTAGATAAGCAGGAAACAGGTTTCATATTTGTTTTCAAGTGTGCCAGGCACAGGCTGTGCTCATAATTTTATAGAATATGCACTTTAAATCTATTTCATTACCTGCAGATCCTTAGAAATTAGAATTGCTTTTATGAGGTATTCTTAGGTTCTTTCAGTTTAGAATGGTGTTCATCTTTTGAAACAACTGCCAGAAAAAACGTTTTCTTTTAAAACTTGACAGCTCTCCGGTATATAACAGAAGTTTCTTATTGTGGAATCCAATAGCATCAGTAAAGACACTATAGTTCTATGTTGCTGGATTGTTTCTGTTTCTTTTATATGTAGAAAAAAGCCACTTGTGTATGAAAGCTTTCTTACATTTGCAATAACTATGGGTAGACATGATTCAACCAGAGTTGAGCACTTTAAAGTGGAACAGATTTCCATTAGATTTAACCTGCTTAATGTATTTCTGTTGAAAACAACAGGGCTGGTATGCTCTGTGTATTTTCAGAGCCTGTTTAAGATTTGGTAGATGGGGAGAGACAATTAGAAGTAACACAGCGAAGTGTTTCTTTTTGTGAAATCCCATTAAAGTCAGCAGCCCAGTAAAGGAAAAGGCATGGGAAATCTCAGAATACTATCATAGGATTTTGCAAATCTAATTTTTTGAATGAAAAATATTAATTCATTTGATTATTTCAAATACAGAAATGTATTATGGCAAAGCTCAGTTGTTTCCGTGCCTCTGTACATAGCTCTAAGAGCCAGTCTATGAATTTCTATTAAGTTTAATTTCTAAGTTTCTCATGGAGTATTCCTCTGTATATTTCAATATACCCATTCAAAAGAACTAAAACTTACTCTGGAGATTTGGCTAATGGTTGAGTTAGTACATTGTATTTGTTGAGGAGCAAATGATACAGTATTTCAATATGCAGAATTCTCCCCTATACTTCTGAATTGCTGTATCTTCCTTCTAAACCTGGGATGGCGGACCTATGGCATGCGTGTCAGGGCACGTGAGGTGTTGCCCTGTCAGCTGGCCAGCATGCATGTGTGGGCTGGCCGGCTGAGTTCAGCCTTTTTAAAAGGCATTTTTCACCCTCCCCAGGCTCCAGAGGCTTTATAGGAGCCTGGGGAGGGTGAAAAGAGCCTCCCGCCCCACAGAGGCCATCTGGAGGCTTCAGGAGCTTCCCTAAAGCCTCTGGAGTGCAAAAAAACGGCCCTATGGGCAAACTGGAACCACACTACCGGTTTGCTCGTAGGGTCGGTTTAAGCCCTCCGGAGGCTTCAGGGAACCCTCCTGAAGGTCCCTGAATCCTCTGGGGGGCCTCCGGGGTGAGGCTTTTTTCGCCCACCACAGGCTCCTATAAAGCCTCTGGAGCCTGGGGAGGGCGAAAAATGCATGCAAAAAATGGGGGGAGAAGTGCCCCTCGTGTGCACATGCACACTGAGGGGTCGCACATTGCATTATGGGTGTGGCATGCCCACACATGACCCCTCTGCACTCCCCCTTTATGGCATGCGAGCCAAAAAAGGTTTGCCATTGCTATTCTAGGCCAATTCAGTTCTCCTAAATCTGATTTTTGTTAAACTGATCACTAGATTTTTTTTTGTTGCTATGGAGAGATGTCCATATTACAATGTTACATAATCCAAAATCTCTTTTTCCAGGTGACAGATTTATGACCCTCTGCAATGGTTGTTGCAAATTAATGTCTACAATTTCACTGCCAAAAATGGGTATGACATTACACTACCATTTTAAGAGTGGAAACACAGTGGCGTGAGCTTTGTAATGTATTTAATGGAGTACTTTTCTACTTTATTAAGTTCAAGGCTCACACAGGCTTCTCTCTCTCCAATACAAAAGAAGAAAGACAATCCAGGACTGAATGAGATGTGTGAAATAACCAGATTCCTTCGATTCATTGTTCCACCTCTTGCAATGTTCTATTCCAGGGGTCACCAGCCTTTCGGACCTCAGGAATCACTAAATTCATAATTTTAAATTCTCCGGACCACTAATATGATCTACCTAATGACTGGCTGGGTGGGCATGGCTAGGTGGTCACGTGACTGGGTGGGCATGGCCAACTCGATATCACTCACATCGAGGGGTGCATTGACAGCCTCTACTCTCTCCTCCCCTCCCAGCCATTCTTTGCCTCCCTGCCCGGGCTCCTTAGGGCCCAATAGGAAGCAGTTATTGGAGCTAAGAAGGAGTTGGCAAAACAGCTCAGTTCAAATTGGATCTGACCGAAGCACCTCAGTGAGGACTGAGCATAGGCTTTCCAAGTAAAGGAAAGACCTGCAGGAGTGCAAGGCGCCTGGAGGCTCAGCAAGACAGTTAGTGAGTTCCAGGCCATGATGCAGTCCCATTGGAACAAAGTCCTCTGGCTCTTCGCCACCAGTGGCACTTCCCTCCAGCCTTCGCCCAAAGCCCCACACCAGGAGGCTGAAGCAGACCCCAAGTTGGAATTTCTGCACCCCTCCGACCCACAGAAAAAAACCCCAAAGGGGGAGACACACTGCAGCAACACAAGCATTCATTGCACATATCCGTCCCAGGGGGCATAATTTGAGGACCTCTAATTTAGTGTAATATAAAAAATACAAATAATTTTTCTGCGGAACACCAACATTTTCTCACAGACCACCAGTGGGCCACAAACCACAAGTTGGTGGCCGCTGTTCTAATCCCTCCTTCTTCAACCATTGGAATCAAAAATTGCTGAGCATTTGTGTGTATAGCCAAGACATTTTAGTAGATTTAGAAGTCTACTACTTAGAAAAAACAACACTTGAAGAATCACTTCTTCATAGAAAACCCATTAAGATTAAATGTGTCCAGTGTCTCTGGGATGTATTCATTGGAAACCAGGACAGGTGTTCAGTGAAACACCTTCAGTCTTGAACCTAGGCAGTCTATTTGCCTTCCAATTTAGTGTTTTGTCTGAAAAGTGCTGCCTTTTCAGTTGGTAGAAGATTTGGCACACAGCTGTAGTTCCTTCCCTTCCTTCCCTTCCCCACCCTGTAATTCCCTGCACAAATTGGAAAAAAATATGCTGTTATGAAAGGGGGATTTTGGTAAAGGTAACACCCGAGGTAACATTTTCAAATTCTTAGCCCTACTAAAAGAAAAATCCCTAAACCCTCTAGCTGTATCTTTTGTGATCTGATCCAAGATAGTGGATCCTAGATGATGAGAGGTAGATTGACTCAAAAAGACTAAAAGTGAGTTTGGTGTAGTGATTAAGGCAACAGGCTAGGAACCTGGAGACTTGGTTTAGTCTCCTCCTAGGCACAAAGCTATCTTTCTGACCTTGCACTAGTCATTCTCTCTTAGCCTTAGGGAATAGGCAATGGCTTCTAAAATCTTGCCAAGAAACCTGCAGGGACTTGTCCAGACAGGAGCCAGGAGTCAGTACTGAACTGACTTGAAGTGTAATTGTGTGCATACATCCAAATAATGGATGAAGATGACTGAAACCAACTTGACAAGGAGAGGGGACTTTGAGGTCTGCACATTTTTGTTTGCTTATTCCCTGGCATAAAGAATAATGGTGGCAGCAGAGGTGCCCTTGCTCTGCAGAGAGAGCTGGGCCAGGGCATCATGAGGCTGGGAGGCGTGCGAGCGAGAGCGGAACAGCCACTCATGTAACCCCCCTCTCCAGCCGTGCAGAGCGCCATTCACTGGCATTTCGAAGGTGCCAAGCCTCGGGAGCCGGGCAGCAGCGAACAGGCACTCACACAGCTTGGCGATACCCCTAGGTTAGTGTATGGCACTGTGCCCGGCTGGAAAGGGGGTTTGCTGGGTGGCTGCTTGTGAGCATGGTCACTTCATGGCTGCTGTGTTGTGCTGCTGTGACAGCGCAACACAGGCATTCGCCCATGAGGCTGTGCCTGGCTCTTTGGGAGCCTGCTCACAAGAGAGCAGCCGCCAGGCAACCCCCCTTTTCAGCTGGGCATAGATCCGCTCACCAACCTAGTGGTATCCCGAAGGCGCCAAGCAACGTGATCACCTTTGCCCCCTCTCCCCAGTTCCCGCGGCTTGGCACCTTCGGGATACCGCTAGGTTGGTAAGCGGCACTCTGCCTGGCTGGAGGTGGGGGGTTGTCCAGGGGGTCTTATTTGCAGGGGAGGGCTTATATTTTTGCCCACCAGAAAAATATGGCATGGCCTTAGTATCAGGACATGTCGTAATTTCGGGGAAACATGGTAATTTAGTATGAGGCTGAAATACTAGAATAAGGATGCCCCCTTGTTAAATGGAAAAGGCCTTGGCTGCTTTTTGCTCTTTTCTTGTGCTGTGTTTTGTCCACATTCCACCATAGGCAGTGGTGGAAATTCAGGAAAGGGGGATTGTCCGGGTACCAAGTACATCCAGTACTTTCTCCCCCAAATATAAAAATAGTACATAACATGTAACTAATGCTAGACATATTAAAATGCCCCTGCACCTTAAAGCTGCTTACCGCTTTAGCAAAATATGAGGCCTGGGAATTGTGATAGCCAATAGTACTTTCAGGTATCTATATTGGGAAAAATCTACCAGGTGTGCCACTTGTACAACAACATGCACAAAATAATAGTTGGATTTGCAAATTATTGGCGGAACCAATTGTTGCCTAAATTAGATAACTCTCCTGGCTACGACAGAATTGGGTGTAAGTGGGGGTAGGATGGTATGGTCAAGAAGCAGTATAGAGTTGACATACATAATCCTACAGCTCAATGTGTCCTATTACTAATGCAGTGGCTTGATTGGCAGATGTTTTTGCCCTCAGCTATTGACGTGCAAAAGAGGGAGGATAGCAAAGCTGGAAGATTGAAGTAATTGCTTTGCATACCATGCACTGTGCATGCAAAATCAGGAGAGCCCATTTGGGAGACACAATAGAGGCAGGAATAGGGATTGGCAATGTGGGTGGAACATTTCTTGCTGGTTTTCTATTGCCTAAATAATGGGTGAATAGCACTTTAACTTAGCAGTAGGAAAAGGGTCTGGGGAAAGACCTAATAAATTTAGAGAACTTGAAGAAATTGTGGGAAAACATTAAAACTGCAATAAAGTGGAAACCTAAAAATATAAATGGATCATCTTTTTTTCTCTTGTTTCAGAGGAACAGTGTCAAATACTCTGTGTGCAGACATTGAATATGAGGATGTATATATTAAAGGCTGCTGCATCTAAAGAGATTTGTAGGAAAGAAAAAACATAAGGATTTGAGAGCTAACAGCTCCATGCTTTGCGAAGAACGCTTTCATTTTTCAGCTCTCTAGTGCTCCAAATTCTGTTCCCTTTATTAAAAATAAATATATATATAATATTTGTGGAACAAATCTTGAAAATGCTTTAAGACAGGGGTTTGCTAAAAAGGAGTATTTAGAGTGGAATGGGTTATCTTTTTAGAGAGTGGAAATGCTGCATTATGCTTGGAGCCTTTGATTCTTACCAAGCTGTCTTAGATATTGCAGGGTAACCTACCATCCTCTCTGTCCTTGCTAAAATCTTTGAAACACTGAAAGACAATGTTGTAAATGTTATAATGACAAATCATAACAAATCATACTTCCTGAAACCAGAATGCATATATGGAGTTTACATACAGAGCATTTTGAGAAAGACAGAGAAGTCAGACTGAGAATTTGTAATTAAACCATAGCATGTTTTCCTTGCATCATTTTAGCACTGGAAGCTGTTGATTGCATATGCATAGGCTGTTATCCAGAACCTACCATAGCTAAGATACAAAGATGTCCCTCACTTGTTTGACTGCAGTCACAACTTTATAATAAATGTATATTTGATTTTATTATCTCTCTCCCACTTAGCACATGATTGAGAGAAGCAAACATCAGTAAATCCTAAAAACAAAACCAAGTATAAAAACATCAGAAACAGCAACATAGAAACGCATAAGATCAGACTTCCTCTGTTACGGTCTCCTGGCATCAAATTGGCTGGTGAAGTCAGGCTTATTTTTAGATTGTTTTGCCAAAGCTGAATAGTCTTCCTTTTTCCCCCTCTTCCTTCCAGGTTTATTTTCCTGGCACCCGGTGTTCATGTCAATTGCAGTAAGTTGTTCTCTTCTTATTCGGTATATCCCAGAATTGTTCATTTTTCCTAGGTTTTATTTATGAGAAAATGAGCATAAATGCTAAGGCTGCATACAGGTTGCCTTTTAGAGAGGCAGAAAGTCCTTTTGCCCTTCTTTTGCAGATGACAGTACTCATTCAACACCCAAACCTCTCTAGATATGTGTGTTTTCATTCAGGCAAAAACTGTATCCTAGGCACCTGTTGAATAATATTTGAGCCATCCAGTAAATAAAGGGTGTGGTTTGCTTGAATCTTAAAACGTTTTCTGTGTTACAAAGACTCAGCATTTAGCTGTTGAAGCAGAATAGTGATTTTTTTTTTAAAGAAAGCTTTGAAGTTTCTTTTTATCACTTCAAATCCTTTCTCTTTAAAATTCAACATTTTAAATTACGTATGTCCTCCCCCTAGATTACACCCCCATTCCCGGTTAAACGTATGGAGAATATTAGTAGTTAAAATTAAATCAAATATAGTTGTTTTGGCTCTGCCTCGCTTTTGCCCAGCACACTTTTCAAAGTCCAAATGTTACCTTTGAAGCCAAAAATACAGGTAGCCCTTTACGTACGACCACAATTGAGCCCAACATTTCTGTTGCTAAATGACACATTTGTTAAGTGAGTCTTGCCCTTTTATGATCTTTCTTGCCACAGTTGTTAAGTGAATCACTGCAGTTGTTGAGTTAGTAACATAGTTGTTAAGTGAATCTGGCTTCCCCATTGACATTTCTAATTAGAACAATGTTTCTCAACCTTGGTCACCTGAAGATGCGTGGACTTCAACTCCCAGAATCTGGGAGGGAATTCTGGGAGTTGAAGTCCACACATCTTCAGGTGGGCCAAGGTTGAGAAGCACTGACTTAGAAGGTCTCAAAAAGTGATCATATGACCCCCCCAAGACACTGCAATCGTCCCAAATATGAGTCAGTTGCCAAGCATCCAAATTTTGATCATGTGACCATGGGGATGCTGCAGTGGTCTTAAGTGTGAAAAATAGTAATAAGTCGCGTTTTTCATTGCTGTTGTGGTATCTTCTAATGGTCACTAAACAGAATGTTGTAATTTGAGGACGACCTGTACAGTGCATGTCTGGTTAAGGTGTAAACTGCAGATCACCTGGGTTGGGCAGGGGGGGGGGAGAAAGAGAAGGGGAAGGGTGATGTTCTACTTTCTCTTGTTTCTGCTTGCATGCTAGGAGGGCTGCCTGAGTGGCAATGACAGCATAGAACAACAGAGGAGGAAGATTTCAAGATCAGCCTTTATTCCATCCTCTCCAGTTTTTGCAGATGCTCATTAACAAAACCTAAGTGAGTTTACTGAGTACCATCCACATTGTAAACAGTCAGTGCCCAGTCCTTGTCTCACAACAAGCAAAGACAGATCTGATTAGTCCTGGGATAGGAGATGACCAGGAAATCCCAGCACTGTAAATTAGGTTAGGAATTTTTTTGTTATATATAAGCCAAATACCACTCACTCATCATGAAATCTCCAGAAACGTAAATCCTACAAACTTGAAATTTGGCACATAGGTTCCTCTTGGCTTCTAGGTGCTTGCTAAGAAAGGATTTTTCGAAATGCCATCCGATCATTAGTATTTCTTATACAGTATTATATTAACCCGCTCTGATGCTAAGGAGTTAGACATTCTACTCCCCCTCCCCACCTGAAAAGAACTCTTTTCCAACTGCCAGTTGCTTTATATTAACGAAGCCCAATCACATAGTTTTGTAGCAAAGTACGGATATTCAGCTAGTTATTTATAAATTCAATAAAAGCAAGGTTTAAAAAATAGTCTTTGAAAAAGCAAACCATTGGATATAAGTGGCCAGAAAACTGAATAGGCATGTCTATGAAATTACCAAGAGTTGAGCTTGACTTGAAGGAAACTCACTTCTTATTCTTCATGTGAAAAGTATTTTCCCCCCTCTCCTGCCACTCCAGATCAGTTAACTGCTTTTTAACTGCTTTTTAACTGCTTTTCTATTATAGACCACCTTATCATTTACTGCATATTGAAAACCTGCACCAGGAAAGGTTAGGCTGAACCTGACATTTCCATTATCTGTGTGGGGAGAGTATACTAGGAGCTGGACCATTGGGGACAACTATTACCTGCCCCAAAGATTGCAAATGGAATAAAGGTGTAGGGTATTTTTTTAAAAATCACTTAAGGGCAAAATAAATATTTTTTTTAACCTCAGTTGTTACTCAGTTGTCAAGTAGAAGTAGCCTTGTTACTAATGGGTTCCTATGTTCTCAGTTCTGCCTCTGCCTCACGGAAGCCATCCTGATCTTCTCTCCAGAGGGCACTCTTTTCTTCTGCTCCCACAAAGTAAAAGTGCAGCTGCATTGGATTACACAGATGTTGGCCCTCGTGGCTGCCACCTTGGGATTGGTCTTCATTATCTCCAGCAAGAACCGGAGTGAACTCCCACACTTTATCTCCTGGCACAGCACCCTGGGTCTTCTGACCATATTGGCCACATGTGGGCAAGTCCTGTGTGGGTTGGGTCTGCTGTTTCCACAGCTACTAAGGATTTCATTAGTGGCTCAGCTCCGGAGATGCCACACCGTGTATGGACTGATAGTTTACTTGCTGTCCACTTTTACTATAGTCCTGGGCATTTGCTCTGACTGGTTTCAGGCCCAGATCAAAGGCGTGGCTTGGTATTTATGCCTGGGATTGATCTTCTATCCAGCCCTGGTCATTGTGAACCAGACTTCTAGAACTTGTTTGTCGAAGAAGAGACAGTATATTTGAGAACTGATCTCAGTAGGACGCCCAGGAATCAACATTTCAACACTATTATTTGTATGTTCTCTTTTTATCATGATCTTTATTACATTCCCCTTTGATTTTCTATGCATTCTGCTTCTTTTATTCTATAGGTTGGTTGGGAAATTACTAGAGGAAATTACAAGTTAGAATTCACTCAGGCAAGGGATTATTTTCTTAACATACAGCAATGTGTGTATCTAATTATACCGGAAATGTTAACATTATTTTTAAAAATGTTTTATTAAAGTTTATTGCAAGATAAAAATACAAAAAGAAACAAAAGTTAGAAAGATAAAAGAAGGAAGAAGAAAGAGAAGGGGAAAGTGACTTTGGGATTTGTTCAGTGTAGAATACAAAAAAAAATTACTTCAATTTTTGCTTTGCATTTCTAAATGGCTCAAGCCATTTCTATAACAAAGTCATTCTAATTATCAAAACCTAAAATCAAAGGTTTGGTTTTTTTATTTTGAGCAAAAGGTCCAATAGTGGTTTCCAAATGGAAACAAATCTAGATAGGGTCTTCTCTAAATAAAACAGTCAATTTTGCTATTTCTGTTGATCACATCATGCCAGTTTTCTTTCTAGCTCACTGACCCAAGTCAACATGGATATTTAACTGGTGCTCTACCTTGAATCCACAATGCTGTTCTGTTGAGAAGCACAGGGTGGCCACAGTTGCTCATTTGCTTTCTTCTTGTACAGAAGTACTGGAGCTTACCGCAGTATCTATTACTCTCAGTCCTACAGGCCCTTCAGTACGTGGACCAGGGTCCAATCTGCAGTAGCTATTATTCCCTTCAGCCCACTGTAGGCTTATTTATGTATCGAATGACACATCCCAGTCTATTATCCTGAAAGTATGCTATTTTTTTCCAAATTTCTTCCAGGATTCTGTATTCTACCCACTTACATTGAATACTTCTGATCTAATGAAATTACCGTATATTACTGGGAATGGCTTCAGAATATGTTGTGCAACATTTTTCACCACCTACAATGCCTTTCCATATAAAAGTTAAAATATTTAGTCAAGAAATAGCAGGTTTCTTCTTTTAGAAGATTGGGAAGATACATCTTAGCCCAATTTCCAACTGTGGAGACCCATAATCCAATACTTTTGAGGTTTTTTTTTAAAAAAGCATGACCACATCTGGTTAATTTAAAAATAAAAGAGAAAGAGAAACTGAAATGGCTCACAATCTTCTGCCTGTTCAGTTATAGAACTGCTTGTACCACTTTCTCATGTGACGCACACAAAGTGTTTATGGCCTTTTAAATTCATTTAGCAATTACAATATTAATAAGTAACTGCAGGGCAATAATTTCATAGGGGGCGGGGGAGTCCCAGCACAGCATTGCTTCAGAAGCAAAGAGGGCTTCAATATACAATATATTTAGTATCCACCCTCAAGCTGGAAATGTTTTTGGTATATTTATATTTTATATTTCTAAGGTGCTCAGTCCAACAACTATATGGCTCAGAATTTAAAACAGTAAAAAAAAAAAAAAATCCAAAACATTGCACCATCTGGAGAACAAACTGCAAATTCTCCTATCTGTAGAGATAAAAACACAATCACCTAACCCAAGGTCCTTTCCATGTGAATCTTGGAAATGGGGAAATAGTATTTCAGAGGTATGTTCTACAACCGAGAAGGCATATCTCCTGGGCTAGATGACATTACTTAATCAACAGGGATAGGAAGAGACCCAAGCCTTGCAGGACAGGCAGAAACCAAGGACAGATGCTTCCTTAAATAACAAAGTCCTATGTCATTTAGGGCTTTAAACATAAAAAAATAGCACACTGAATTGCAGCCAGAAGCCATCTAGTAGCCAATAAAGCTCTTAGAACCTGGATGACATGTGGGATCGCTCACCAATCACTGCTTCTTCTGTAAAAACTTTAGCTTTTGAATGGTTTTTCAAGGTTTCCCCAGATAGACAGCCCTGCAGTTGTTCAAAATGTGACTGAGGCGTTAATGACAATTAGAAAAGCCTCTCGGTTCAAGAAAATGTGCAATTGGCATACAAGGGGAATCTGTGCAAAAGGCCTCCTGACCAAATTACCATTTGTTCTTCATATAGGAGCTGTGAGCCCAGGAGATGTCTAGCTTGCATATTAGACCCAAACAGGGCAGTACAGGTAGCAGAAACCCATCTGAGCTTGTTCTTCCACATCTAGAACTTCACAACTTCTAGGCACTGAAACATGACTTCAACATTGGAGATCAGATAGGTGAGTATCATTAGCATACTGATGATGATACCTAACTCCAAATGGATGGATATCCTCACTCAGCAACTTCATGTGGATATAAAATAATAAGGGTCAGAGCAACAACATTGTGATACCTCACCATCGGGTCATTGGGTTTGACCTGCCTCTTCCTGGCAGCTGTATGAAGTATATAGATACAAAACTGATTTCACAGGAATAATGGAATTATACTTTATTGACACAGATTAGATTAGAATAACAGAATCTTGCATGTCTGGTTTGTTTTCCCTCTTATACCCCACGGAGTCCAGTCTGAGTCTGTTTCTAATACTTTCCTGTTCATAGCAAATAGAAACAAATGTTTCTCTTTTGTTGCGTTAATGGCATTCTGGATGACTTTTCCAAGGTAATTTCCATGGCTCCCTATACTTCTTACCAACATCAACTGAAACCAAGCATAGAGAAAGGAGAATTACTGCACCTTAATACCATGTCTCCCTCTCCTGTTCCCCATAGTCCAGAAGGATACCAAGACCAAAGTATCAAAAACTGCTAAGAGATTGAGAAAACCCATTCTTCTTTTTTTTTTTTTTTTACAAATCTTTTTATTTCCATTTCATTCTATACAATCACATGTTTACTGTGCAACCGAGACATATAACATTGAGTAATAAACACAGCCCTCGCTTTTATAGAGAATGCCCCCTACAATACAAACCCAATATACCGCCTTAGCCCACCATACACCCTCTTTCATCCCCCTCCAACTTTCATTCTTCCTTCTCTCATACCCCTCTACACCTACTTCCCCTCCCCCTCTATCTAACCCTAACCCTATCACTCCCTCTCTTAATCCATTCCCTCCCTTCCTTCTCCTCCTCCTCTCTCTCACTCTCTCTGCTCTCCTTCTTCTTTCATTCAGCTCCTCCCTTCGGTATCTCTTACTTTCCGATATATTCAGTTTGTTCTGTTTTAACACTAACATTAATAAAAACCACAGTATACAAGTGCAATCATGCTTTAGAATTTAACACATATTATATTTCCCCCCTCCCCCCCTCCCCCTAGATCCCCACCTCCCTTCCCTCCCCCCGACTTCCCAGAGCCCATACATGGTATAACTTTTTGACAATCACAGTCTAAAATATCTCTACATTGAACTCAGCTTCTTGCTGTTACCCAAATTTTTAACAATTTACATTATTACTAATTTTAAGCATAAGCTATCTGGAATTTCCTAGTCCCATATTTGCTTTGTATATAATCAATCCATTTTTTCCAGTCTCGTTTATACTTCTCATTTGAATGTTCTTTAAGATATGCTGAAATTTTTGCCATTTCGGCTAAGTTTGTAACCTTTAAAGTCCATTCTTGAATTGTAGGCAGGTCTTTCTTCTTCCAGTATTGCGCCACCAAGAGTCTTGCTGCCGTTATTAAGTACAGAACCAAATTAATCTCTACTGCTACGAAGTCAGTACATATACCTAGTAAAAACAGTTTGGGAGTGAATTTTATCCTTTTTTTGAAGATATTTTGCAGGATCCACCAAATTTTTATCCAAAATGCCTTAACATTACGACATGTCCACCATATATGAAAATATGTAGCATCGAAAGAACCACATCTCCAACATTTAGGCTGAACATTTGAATACATAGAAGCAAGCTTTTTGGGATCTAAGTGCCATCTATAAAACATCTTATAAAAATTTTCTCTCAAATTTTGTGCTTGTGTAAATTTTACATTTCTTACCCATATTTTTTCCCATGTGTCCAGCATTATAGGTTCTTCAATATTCTGAGCCCATTTTATCATACAATCTTTAACCATTTCGGTTTCTGAGTCCATCTGTACTAATACATTATATATCCTCTTTATGTGCATTAAACTTTGATCTCTTATTTGTTTAAACAAGTTATCCTCAGCTATTACAAAACCTATTTTTTGGTCTATTTTCCACCTGGCCTGTAATTGGCCATACTGAAACCACGTTTGAACTACCTTCTCTTTTTTAAGTACCTCTAAAGATTTTAATTGCAGCACCCCTCTTTCTGTATTAAGAAGTTGTCTATAAGTGGTTCTATCGTGTTTTTGTTCTATATTTATATTTTCAATTGCATGTCTAGGAATTGCCCACATGGGCAACTTGTCATTTAGTTTATGTTGATATTTTTTCCAAACCCGCAATAAGGCATTTCTTAAAATATGATTTTTGAAATTCTTATCCAGTTTTTTGTTGAATAACAAGTAAGCATGCCAACCATATACCAAATCATGTCCCTCAATATTCAATATTCTGTCATTGGTTAAATGGATCCAATCACTAATTGCAGATAAAGCCACTGCATCATAATATAATTTTAAATTTGGTAATTTCAATCCTCCTCTTTCACGTACATCTTGCATTATTTTCATCTTAACCCTCGGCTTCTTTCCTGCCCATACAAAGGAGAAAACCCATTCTTCTTGTGCTCCCCATCTCTGCCACAAGTAATCTACAAGTGTGACCAGTGCATCCCTGAATTAAGTATACAACTGTCCTGGGAGTGGTGCTGCCTCAGTACTATGGCTCCTGTACCTTTTTCATTGTTTTATATTGCCAGATGTTTTCCTATTCTCTGCTCCAACTACCTTCATTTCCTTGTATTTTGATTTCATTACAGTAGCAGGCTAAGATAAGTTATCACATTTCCACCTTTTGGAATGTAAAGTGTGATCCCAACAGAGTGCATTTCTCTGAACATGTCTCTGTTAAATAGGTGCCTACAATACTTATAGATAAGTCTTAAAGAGTAAATTTTGCAACTCTGGTCTTGCATCTTGTATCCCCCCTCACTACTTACAGTTGTGATTGTCATGCAAATTTTTTAAAAGCAGTTTAGAGAGTGGTGAATCAGAAGATCTGAAGAAAATTCAAAGTTATGCAAAATATGTTTTTGTGTTCTCATATTTTTCATGTAATGTTAGCAATATTTTGACAGCAAGTAAAATTTTGTTGAATGTAATACAGATTTTTTTTGCTTTGATGTTCCATGTCTTCCATTTTCTCAGGTTATTTTGTGATTGAGGAAATCATCTAATTTTATGTTTGGTTCTTGTACGTATAGCATACTGTTTATCTCTACTGCAGCCTTCCCAAACTGCTTGTCTTCCAGATATGCTAGAATACTGTAACACTCAGAATTATAGTATACTATAGTATTGTGATAATTCTATAGTATACTATAGAATTATGATAGTATGATATGAATATTTGGAAGGCACCAATTAGAGCAGTGGTTCCCAACCTTTTTTTGGCCAGGCCCCTCCTAAGCACCCCTAAAATCCTGATCCCCCCCGTGACATATAATTCTTATTTTACTCAAAAAGTGAACTCTACTGACCCAGAGGAAGCCTAAAAGGCTTGTTTTAAACAAGGTTCACATTTCCCCCATTAAAAATCAAATCCACCCCCTGTGGGGTGTGAGCCCCACATTGGGAACCACTGAATTAGAGGAAGTTTATTCTATTGTCCTTGCTTGTATCTGGCAACATAGTTTGTTCTGAGTTAGATTGCTGAAATTGCAGCAGCACATTTCTGATTTGCTATGCTCTTGGCCTGGCAGGACTCTGAAATAGAAAATGAAAAGTAGCTAGAAAAAAAGTCTGGAAGTTTAGGTTATGGTACAGGTAGTCCTTGACTTATAACAGTTTGTTCAGTGACCATTCAAAGTTACAATGGCACCTGACATAATTTATAACACTTTTTCACACTTGCAAACATTGATGCATTCCCATGGCCATCAAATTTTAGATGCTTGGCACCTGGCTATTTATGATGGTGCCATGGCCATATGATGCCCTTTTGCAACCTTCTGACAAGCAAAATCAGTGAGGGAATCACATTCACTTAACCATGTTACTAACTTAACAACTACAGTGATTCATTTAACAAGTGAAAGGAAACTTCTCTGAAACTAAGTCTTCATATACTGATAGTGTATATAGCACCAACTCTGTTGTCCTGTTTACTTGCTGGGCACACAGATGGTATGTGGGTGGGAGTGCATGTGTGTAAACAAATGTAATTGAATGATTTCCTCGGTGGGACGGAAGCCTAGAATTTCATGTGCCAAACCCATGCACAATAAATCTTGTTTCTGCGCATGTCAAGCCCATTGGTCTGGAATGCAGAGAATCCCCACTGCTATTTATCACCAAATACTCTAGAGCTATTCTGATACACCCTTCTGGGCTGCATGTAATTGGGTGGCTGTTCTGACCTCCCTTCTCCGTCCAGGAATGAAAGCCAAAAGCCATGTAACTAAAAAAGGTTTCTTTTAATCAGTTCAAGCTCTTGCTGGCTGCAAGCCCAAATAAACAAAGATAATAGCTCCAGCAGACAGTCCTATAACTCACACCAAAATGCAAACCCGGCTTCTCTTATCTCAAACCACTTATCCAAGTTGGCTTCTCGGTTTGTGAACGTGAACAAGAACAATCACGAGAACGTTGACTTCTGCAAACAGGGCGTGGCACCAGCGGTCTCTTTTATCAGCAGGAGGGGATCTTGATCAGCATCAGCTGTTAGTAATCACCTCCTGTGGTTACTCCGTTGTCCTTTACGCTGAGTAGACCTACGCCTGCATGCATCCTGATACAACTCCCAAATGCTTTCATGAACATTCCCTTTGATCCAATGCTCTGCCGCCACCTGATGGCCAACCAGTCTCTCCTCGCCCTGCTCGGAGTCGACACCCTGTCCAGGGTCTTCCACCTCCTCCAAGACCGACTCTTAAGACCGCTTGCTGTCGGAGTCTGGCGACAGCTCTAACAACTCCTGCCAGGCCACAATAGGTGGCTATATAAATAGATTAAATAAACACTCTATAATTTCCTTCTTGATACATTTTGGTTGATTGGAAAAATGACAAAGATAACGTTAGGAAAACATAAGACCTCAGTAGGAAGGCAGTTCCTGGATTCCTTCTCTACAACAGACTCCCAACAACAAAAGCTTCGTGTAAACATTAAAATGTTTGCTAGTTTTAGATACATTCAATCTTACCAAAGGCTAAACTTCAACTTTGCCTGAACCTATAATTGTACAACCATTTCATAGAAAACTTTTTATAGAATTGCAATTCCCCTATAAAAAATTTGCATTTACAGTAACAAATCTCTTGATCTGTTTAGCTGCACTTCCCACCTGCTTTGTAGCACTTAGCACTTACACTTATATGCTGCTTCACAGTGCTTTACAGCCCTCTCTAAGCAGTTTACAGAGTCAGCATATGCCCCCCCCCAACAATCTGTGTCCTCATTTTACCCTCTTCAGAAGGATGGAAGGCTGAGTCAACTTTGAGCCTGATGAGATTCTATCTGCCCAATTGCAGGCAGCTGGAAGTCAGCAGAAGTAGCCTGCAGTACTGCACTCTAACCACTGCCCCACCGCTGCTCTTATGTTTACCTTTCCCAGAAAATAAAACTATATATCTGTATAGATTCAGCTTGATTATTGCTATAAAACTGTTGATTAATGCTATTAATGAATGGTGTGTGGAAGGGAGCACATATTTTCATAACAGATGATACCTCTGTTATATATGGTACATGGTATATATCCACCTATTGAATCCTTTGGGCTAGACAGAGTTTGTTTGATTGTATAAATAGTATTGTTGCAGAATGTAAGCTATTCCAAATAAAACTACTTTTTGCAATTGACTGATGGTGATTTTGTCAGTCTGATGGTGTTCAAGCAGAGGTGGGCTGCTGCCGGTTCAGATCGGTTTAGGTGAACCGGTAGTTCTGACCAGCAGCTGGGCCCATCAACCCATCCCGGCGCTATCACGTCCTATATAATTGCTGTTTTTGAAGCCATGCGCATGCTCACATTTTCGGTGCTGGGTGAACAGGTTGTTACATTATGTGATGCTCACCTCTGTGTTCAAGTGGTGCTCCAGATACTTTGGAACGGTATCCAAGGGGTCCATTACTATTGGTACTCTCTCTGCTTTCTTTTCTAGTGGTCATTTGCACAGTCAGCCAGATGTTTAGACTGGATTTGGCATTTTTACCCACCTATTATTTGTTTGTTTATTTGTTTCCCACCTTTAATATGTAGCTAAAGTTCTTCAAATTCTTAAAGAGACACCATAGGCAAAAAGGCCAAGATCTCAGAGTGATGGCTGCGACATAATGGGTTTAAGTTATAGGAAAACAATAAAAGACCATTGTGAATTGCAGAAGGAGCAATTCGACAATGGAACCTACTCCTTGGAGCAGAGGAAGCCTCCTGTTCATTCAATGGGTTCCAGTAGAGACTAGACAGCACCTTAATCTGAATTCCAATATGGGTTAAGTGTTGCATTTGGCACTAGATGGTTCCTTACAGCTTTATGATTTTGCCATTAGATCTTATTTGCCTGTATAATCTACCTGCGTATTTTCTCATTTAAAAATCATATAACAATGCTGATTCTGAGTAGAGGAATCAGCTTGATGAAGCAGTTATGAATCTTTAATAGATAAGGGTTTCCCCCCAGAAAGCAATGATTCAGTTTCTTTATATGTTGTTCTTCCTGAGTTGACCTAGTGAAATGCATTATTGATTACTTCCTTGTGAATGATTGTTTACTTCATTGTTACAGAACATAAGAATACCAATGTTATAAATGAGTAGGGGAGAACTGAAAGTAAAGACAGTTTGATGTTAGTAGATCGGTATAACTGCTATTAATGTGACTAGATCAGTGGTTCCCAACCTTTTTTTGGCCATGCCCCACCTAAGCATTTCTAAAATCCTGATGCCCCCCCCCTCGGCGTGACATATAATTCTTACTTTACTCAAAAAGTGAACTCTACTCACATGGAGGAAGCCTAAAAGACCATTAACTTGATTTAAACAAGGTTCAAATTGCCCCCATTAAAAATCTAATTGACACCCTGTGGGGCATGGGCCCCATGTTGGGAACCACTGGACTAGATACATTAGTTTCTTAAAACATATTACAAAAAAATAACGTACTCTCTTTTGCAATTCTGGAATAAACACTATAAAAGCACCGAACTGTTCTCTTGCTTTTTTGATTGAGAGACTCTGTGAGTGTTGCCCTTTGCATTAAGTTATGCTGCGCCTCTTAACATGGCAGGCTCATACTTTAAAAATTGCTAGTAAAAGCTGCCTGCATGTGAAATGTTCTCCAATCAGTTTTACTGAAGCAGCTTTGGGGGAAGCAGCATTTTCTCCCACCAATGACACGCTATGCTTATCCAAGGAATTCGAAGTATATGGCAGTTTCTCCACTTCACTAAAATTGTCAGCCAAAAATACAGCACTGATTCTGTGATACAAATGTTTTCATAAGGGATACTCAGGTCACTAAACGCATTCGTCTTTTGGTCTTCTCAATTCAAGAGATCAGCAGTACCAACTAGCGTTTTATTTGTGGAGTAATAATCCACAAGGGGGAGCCATGTGCAAGTCTTCCTCTAAAGACAGTAATATTCTTTATTACTGGGGAGGACCAGGTAAAAATAATTCAGGGTACAGAAAGTAGCTATTCCATTTGCACTACCCATCCTAATGCAATTACAGTGAGATACTTCTTAACTGGTGTGAAATCTTCTTTCGTCTTGAGTATATCAGATGTGTTGATATTACAAACAGTGTATTCTGTTTAATTTATAATTTACAACAAACTTCCTGAACCTAGCACTGTTCAGATACCTTGGAATATAATTCTCATTGAAACAGGAGTGGAAGACTTGTTGCAACACATCTAAAAGGTTCAAGTTTGGAAAAAAGTAGCTGATTATAAATTCAAGGTGGCTAGTTCCAATCACTGTTCTTGTAAATGATTTTTATTTTGACTAATGAACTTGTCCCCGCAGTGCTCACTATCAGCATGTTCATTATAATACAGTACACGAGTCTCATGAAAGTCTCAGCAAGAGAACAAGATAAACTGTGGCTGGTTCCATTTAGGCTTGTTATCTCAACAAGTCAGTTTAAGGTGGTTGGCTGGGATAATGGCTGATGTTAACATTAACCAATATCAGGTACACTCATACACCACCCCTACCTACCTTTGATTTTAAATAATGGATGTCAAACTTACGGCATCACATCGGTGTCACGTGATATATCAAGTCTTTCCCCCCCTTTTGTTAAACTGGGCGTGGCCAGCATATGACGCATCCTGCCCGTGAGTTTGACAGCCCTGTTTTAAATGGTGGCCCAATCAGGCTGAAGGCAAATGTACCCAGTTGGGGAAGATTAAGACTCGTTCCAATTATTTCAACCTAACCTCCACATACTTAGTAAGGTTAAGAGAAAAACTTGATAGTGGTGAAAATGCTGCTGTTCGAGCATTTCTGTGTCGGTTCCTGTCTTCCATTTCTTTACTTGGAGGCTAAAAGGGGAAATCAATTTAATGTTACCCTTTTCTAAATCAGGCAACATCATGAAGCTATACATCAATTAATTAAACCTAGAAACCAGGAGCACAATTTTCATCACTCATGGATACCTCTGGGAAAGGCTCTAATGCTGGAAAAAGTGGGAGGAAAGGGAAGAGCAAGACAACCACCAACAAGGTGAATAGACTCAATTACAGTTGCAATGAATGTACCATTGGAAGACCTGAAAGGCCAGCTGAGGGACAGATCATCCTAGAGAAAATCTAAGCAGTTGCTGGACTCAAAAATAACTTGAAGATAGATAATGAATCCATATATCCTCTACTTACCAAAGAACAAAAATAGCAAAGAGAGAAAAACTAACTGTAGCTTTATTGGAGTCAAACATTTTATGTGACAATGTGGCTTATTTTCAAAATGATAGTTGGAGATATAATGTTTAGCAAAGTAAAAGAATCCTTCAGCCTAACTCATATTCAGTAGTACTGTGTTTCCCCGAAAATAAGACAGGGTCTTATTTTCTTTTGACCCCTGAAATAAGCGCTTGGCCTTATTTTTGGGGAGGTCTTATTATTTTTGAGGTACGGGAGGCAGTGAGCGTGGTCACCTCATGGCTGCTGCTGTGTTGCAATATTTTCAGGAACGGCTTATTTTCAGTGGAGGGCTTATGCACTCAAAAGCCCAATTGGGCTTATTATCTGAGGAGGTCTTATTTTCGGGAAAACAAGGTATATGTTCAGAACTATTTCCCAGAAAATTATGCTCAATCTAGAAGCTTTAGACCCTTCCTTCAGGTTGGATTGAAAGTAAGAAAGTAGCTTACAGAAATCTTGCCATCTTGTTATTATCCCTACATTTCAGCTTGACTAACATAGATTTATACACCAACTCTGTACTATAGTTCACTGTTATGGACCATTTACTCCAGATGAATGGAAAAGAGTAGTTACAGTACACAGCAATGTATACCACTGTTTATACTTACAAGCCAGAAGTAGGCTCTTTAAAATGTCTTCTCAGATATCCTCCAAAACCCAATTAAGCATTTAATTACATGGAGAAGCTTCATGCTCCATTGATCTTTTAACAAAAGAATGCAACATGAATCCAAGGTAGAACTGATTCATTTCTCCAAGCCAATACTCTCCCCCCCCCCCCAGTCTATTCAGTTTCCATACATAAAATGATTTTGCTATGGTCTTCTCTGGTAGGACTCCTTAAAATCCTAGATGTATTCTAGTTGCAAAGAATAATGTTTATAAATTCCAAATTTCCAATCACTATAATATTGTGAAAGGTAATTTAGATTCCAGAATGCTAGGGCTTGTTAAAATTTCCATCAACCTGTCTGTTTCTACAAACATTAAGACATCAGGAATTGATTGTTGTATCTTTAATTTGGCTTACACAAGGAAAAGTTTGAGCTGTCAAAGCTGTTAAGCAGAATTCTTTGATAGCAATGTAATTTGGTGAATAGTGAATCAAACACATTTTAAATCATAATTTATGCAGAGTAAAATTCAGTTGCAAAGATTGCCCAAAGCAGCAGGAAAGCAGTGAAGTATGTGAATATGAGAAAGAAGGATTGCGGCAGATAATTATTTTATTACTATGTGGTGGATGGAAGAATTATTCTCTAGGGTGATGGGTTTTTTCTTCTGGTGATAAGGCACAAATTCTTCCTGAGCACAGCACAATTCTTGGAGTCTACATGGACATATCCATGCTGATTGTTTGGAAACAACATGAATATGGTTTGCTCCTTTGTTCTCCCAGGATGATTTTCCAGAGTAACCTACAGTCCTGAGATATTTTTTTTAGGGGTCATCTATCCAAATACTCACCAGGTCTGACTTCATTTAGACTTCAAAATCAGTTAGGAACTCCTGTTTGCAGAGGATATGGTATGATTTCTTTAATTGGACTCTTTTTTACATGTTAAGAGTATATCATAAAGCTATGTAGTTTAATCAGTTGAAAACTGGAAAGAAAATTCCATGTGCTTTTCTCTTACTATGTATTCATTTAAAAGGTTACTCTGAATTTCCTGTCAGTCACTGTTTTAAGACTATTAAAACAGCATTTTGTTTGTTGATTAAAGATCTTGCATTGATACAGATGACCCAGAGGAGATCTTATGGGGAGGAAATGCTACATAAAATGTTTATCACAAAATCCAGTTACTATCACTAAGTAAAATGCACACTTCTCTAATAAAGATTAGTCATCTTAATGACAGGATCCATTATCTAACAATCCACTGAAGTTTTACCAACCACAGACAAAATACAGAGAATTTCAAAACATACTTCCGATTTTTTTAGTGGTTAATAAGGTTAACAGAAGGTGAGTCCTATTCCCCTTTCTTTGTCCCTGAAGTGCAATTAAAATGCACTTTCATGACATATTCCAGATGCTGTTAGACCTGCCAGAAGACAGACTTTATTGCAAAGGAAATCACTTTTCCAGGGCCCTTCCCCATCTCTAGTCTTTCTATTTAGGCCTTGAGAAACAGTCATGCTACCTTTAGGTTCAGACCCTCCAAAGAAAATGCCCCCACAATGTTATTTTAAAGAGTTTAGTGTGGAGAAAAGAATGGGTGGCTTTTTATTGGTGGGAATCCCAGGCTTATCTCATATCTCTATCTAGTTTACTTTCTTCTTCCCACTTAGTCTTCAGAACTGCTTGGGATGGCTTTGAAACTCTTCCGGTTTTGGTCACTGTTTTCTTCATTACAAAAGAAAAAGCTGCAAGGAGGACAGGAGCAGGACACTGGTTAGAGCATCAGTTTTCCTGTATCTCCCTCAGCCACTTTGATGGCCATTCTTCCTCAATCTTCCTGCAACATTGAAGGACCAGAGAACATCTAAGAAGATATCGATTCAGTAGTATGAAAATCCAGCAAAGAGGCAAAGCTGGTGATTGTGTGGAACTACAATCTATTCCTCTATTTGTATTTGCCTCTATTTGTATTTGTATTTATTAGTTTGTCAAACGTGTACAAGATAGTAGGTATAAATATAAACATAGACATGAATGAAAGAAATGAATACAAATAAATGGGGACAGTAGGACAGGGATGGTAGGCATGCTGGTGCACTTATGCACGCCCCCTTTACAGACCTCTTAGGAATAGGATGTGGTCCACGGTAGACAGTTTGAGGTTAAAGTTATAGGGGTTTGAGGATGTAACAATGGAGTCAGGTAGATCATTCCAGGCGTTGATCACTCTGTTGCTGAAGTGGTATTTTCTGCAATCGAGTTTGGAGCAGTTTACCTTGAATTTGTATCAATTGTTTGCCAGTGTATTATTGAGGTTAAAGCTGAAGAAGTCGTTGACAGGTAGGACGTTGTAGCACACAATTTTGTGTACTATGCTTAGATCATAACGCAGGCAATTCCACATTGTCCAAGCCCAAAATTTCAAGTCTGGTGGCATAGGAAATTCTATTGTGAGCAGAGGAGAGGAGTACTCTTCTCGTGAAATATCTCTGGACCTGCTCAATTTTATTAATGTCCGATATACAGTGTGGATTCCAGGCAGATAAGCTGTATTCGAGAATTGGTCTAGCAAAGGGTTTATATTCCCTAGTTAGCAATACAATATTACCGGAGAAGAAGCTTCACAAAATTAGGTTTTTGAGAATGGCCTCATAGAGAGAACCCACTGCAGAGCCAGCAAATAGTCTGGTGTGAAAATGCTCTGTAGACTCGGTTCTTTGACCTATTTATATTTTTTCCTGAAGTTATTTATTCTAAATAACAGAAGCTCTTTATTTTTTTAACAGACTTAGAAATTGGGTACCAGTTGCTAAAGGGATGCTGCTTCTAGATGCTCCAGTTGAATTCAGTAGCTCTTATTCCTAGATTTGTATGTATAAGGCTGCGGCCTTAAGTGCCTTATTATAGAATCATCTTTCGCAAGCACCCAGAAAGGTCTCTTCCTCTGCATCCCCACTGCCACTCCTCTTCTTCCCAAACAATGAACAAGCTGTTATTTCCCCCTCTCTCAGTATCCATGGAATCAGACTGCTTTGCAGCTGCTTTGCATAGCGAGATGTCAGCTGGGAATTCAACTGAGTAGGCTGGCATGTTATCCAGAGTGGATGCAGTGACAGATGGCTAGACAATGGCAGTAAAAAGGGCCTTTCCCATCAACGAGTGGGGCTTGCCCATTAGCTTCCTTTCAGCCGTTTAACTTTGTATTAAAGCTGTGAGACCTGGAGGCCTCCGTGATTCTGATCTTTCACTCCCGCTTGTCTGAGCTGGCTGCCTTTCATCAGCCTGGGAGACTCCTGAATAGTACTTGAAGGATCTTTTTTTTTTTACATGGCAAAGAAGTCTTGTTTTGCTTTCATTCCTTCACAGATGGAAAGAAGTGGGAGGAGGGGCAGAGAGGAAAGCAGCACTCGCCCTGCATGTCACTTTGCCCTTCTTTCAAAGAGAGTTGCAGACACAGCCACCCTGTTTCCTAATGGGACCTTTGGGCTTGCCTTCTGTCCCAATCAGATCGCTCTTCTCTCTGCAATATTACATTATTCTATCTTGCGTAAAGCTTCAAGGGATGGCTTTCAGAGGGACCAAATACAGGGTCACATTTCAGAGAACCAATCGCCACACCTTTGGAATACTTGTGTTAGTGTTGTGGCCTGCCAGCGGTCAGCAGAGCTGGCAGCAGATTCGGACAGTGAGGAGGTTGTGGAGTAACATGGGCCAGTCCTGAAGTCTGAGGAAGGCTCTGATGAGGGCTCTGTGTTGGAGGCAGAGAGGCGGCCAGAGCCGTATGTCAGTTATCATTTGCCTTCAGAGTCAGACATCAGTGAGGCAGACGAACAGCTGAAGCCTGTTTCCATTGTGCGTATGCACAGAGTTGCCAGATGAAGGGAACAGCTAAAGAACAGGGGTCGGCTTAGGAGTAAGGCCACAGGTGGACAATGAATGCCCCCCCCCAAGGAAATAAAAGAGGAGAGAAAGGGGAGTGGAGTTTGCAGGAGACAATTAGTTCGCTTAATTGACTCCTTGTCAAGTTTTGCAGATATTGGCCTGCCAGCTGTCCAACCCAGATAAGGGGCGTGACTGTAAACCTTTCTCTTGAAAGACTTTGCTATATGTGAATGAGCAGAATTCACAGTAAATTAATAAAAGGGATTTTGTCGGGACCAGGAGTTTGCTTCATGCTCTCGGGAAGCCTCGGTCAGAACAGTTGGGTCCCACTCATGCCTAGGATTAATTTGACCTCTGGCCAATTGTTCCTTTAGTAGGAATAAGTTACCTGTACAGTGTAATACAAAATATAGGAAATAAAGCACATTTTGAGTGCAATCAATCAATCAATCAGAATAGAGCTGGAAGGTACCTTGGAGGTCTTCTAGTTCAACATCTTGCTCAAGCAGGAGACCTTATCCCATTTCAGACAGGTGACTGTCCATTTTTTTCTTAAATACCTCCAGTGATGAAGCACCTAGAATGTCTGAAGACAAGCTATTCCACTGGTTAATTGTTCTCACTGTTAGAAAGTTTCTCCTTAATTCCAGGTTGCTTCTCTCCTTGACTATTTTCCATCCATTGTTTCTTGCCTTGGCTTTGGTACTTTGGAAAATAACTTGACCCTCTCTTCTTTGTGACAGCCCCTCAAATACTGGAATACTGCTGTCATGTCATCTCTAATGCCTTGGATGAAGGAGATATTTTAGCTGTATTTAAAAGCCAAGGTGAACACGACTTATTTAAAAAATGGCCATGGTGTCTGAACTTAAGTTGTACATGGCTTCTGCTGAATGCCACCTATTTCACCTATGGAAGGCAATGGTTCTATCTGAAACTGTGAGAGGAACTAAGCAGGGCGTTTTGAGTATGCACATGTCCTAATTTACACCATGCATTAACAGAAAAGTTTGATTGTGCACATAACTGCCCTGCTCTGCATTTATGTTTGGAAAGTTACCATTTTATTGAATTCCCAAAAAACCCCATTTTAGGTCTAGAGTTTATAGTCTGCCTAAAATAGGAGTAAATTGTTGACACATGCACTCATGTGCCAAACATTTATGCTTGTCAAATGAATAAACTTATGTATGCAACATACATTTCTGTTATTTGGAAGTGAATGTCCAGTTATCTTTAAAAAGTCAGAATACTGTGTCTATTAATGAAAAGTATTCCTCCTAAATAAGTCAGCCTCTGCTCAAAGGGACTTTATGAGGAATAGCAAAAAGCTTCTGTTCTTTGTGTTATAATTTACTATTTACAATATTAATGCAAGATATCTTAAGCACGGGCTAGGCAGAATATGCATGGAAATGAATAATATGTAATTAATCAGTGTTTCTATATGTTCTTTGAGGAGAAAAAAATAATTGGGTCTTGTCCACTGCAATACTTTGCTTGGATATTTAACAATAAAAATCAAAGGAAAAAAAGTTGATTTCTCCCCAAAAAGCATTACTGAAATGATAGAAGTGGAATTCTATGGATTACTAAAGAAATTGTTTTCTGGCCTAAAGATGATGATGATGATAACAACAATGATGATATTTTTAAGACAAAGCTTCCTTAAGGCAGTTTGCTCCAAAAGAAGAGGAGTGAATTGTATAATTATAAATTTCAGATAAATGCTTGTAAAATCTTCACATGTTTTGCTTGTTAAAGTGGCATTTTTCTAGATTTCCCCATGTGCAATCTTCCAAAGTAACTGTTTCTTACTGCTCCTTTGGGAACAAATGTGATGAAAATGCTAAGCAGTTTGATTTGAACTTGTTTTTTTTTAATCATCTACATCTTGATGTGTTTTATTTGAAAGAATTCAGTGGAGTTAAGACTTTGCTGTTGTTGTTTTGGTTGACAGACCATAGAGGAACTTCTTGTTCAGCATTTTTGGCCAGCTGATCAACAGCCACATTGCTATAGGTGGGGATTTTGACGCACAAGTGCCACCCAAGGGGAGACAGAATTAGTGTCAAGCTCTGAATCAGTACTAAAAGCAGCATATCCGCCACATGTGATTTAACCCAATTTGCCTGACTGGAAGAGATAAATTCATTTGCTTTATTTTATTACAGTAGATTACCTCAGTTTATCTCTGCAATATGTTACCAGGCAGATTTTTGCTTGTGATGTGTAGTTTTTGTGATTCTGAGTGAGATGATAACTAAATTCAACATCATATTTGTGCAATGTTGTGGCCCAACAGCGGCCGGCTGAGCTGTTGGTGGAATATGACAGCAATGCACACTATGGAACTGCCCTGGAGGCTGAGGAAGACTCTGGGGGGGTGTTCGGAGTCAGAGCAGGGACTAGAGAGGCCTATTGGCCACCAGGTGGCGTCTGAGTCAGGGAGCAATGAGGAAGAACAGAGGGAGGCTGTCCCTGACATTCGTATGCATAGGGCTGCGAGGAGGAGGGAGCAGCTTTGGAAAAAGGGTCACAGAAGGAAATAGGAACAGGTGGCTACTGATTGGCCCCTCCTGGAGAGCTTATAGGTGGGGCGATGGGAGGGGAATTTTGCAGGAAACAACAATTTACTGATCCAGCTATAGAGAAAGATTGGGGGAATTTTGTGAGTTTAAGCCCTGTTTCATAAAGATAGCTTTCTGGGCTCCCAGCCAAGTGGTTGCTTATCTTCCTCCTTAGTTGTGACAGACGGTCAAGTCTGCATCCATATATATTGTAGAGCCTTGGGACAGAACAGGCAATACTTTTATTAGGATCACGAGAAATGCACAAAAAGATCTTCTGAGCTCTCTAGAACTCCTTAATAGGCAACATCATGACAAAACAAATTATTTTATTTCTCATGGATTATCTATATTAGTATTTTGCAGTAAAAACAGCAGATATCTGTGATACCTAAATTACTATTTTTTATTGCATAAGCTATCATGGATAGAAAGGATGGAGGGAAGAAGCTAAAATGTCACACACTTTGATTTTCTGGAAGTAGGGAGATCCCAGAAACAGAACCTAGGGTGAAACAGGAGTTTCTGTCAACTGAATGCTGCCCCACCCCAGATTGCCAAAGGAATCACTGCAAAAGCATTGCCACTGGGTTTTGTTTCATTCAGTTTGCAGAGATACTTGGTTTGGCTTTCCAGAATGGAAGGAAACGCCTATTTCATGGGAAATAGATAGGCTGCAACCATCTCTGGTTGACACGTTCCTTGGGTGTGGAAAGACAATGTCCTTCTGGAGGCACTGGATGTTGGTGATCTGACCAATGGCTAAAGTTGTTTCACCTTTTACATTCAGCTCATATACCTGTAAATAAATGCAAATGGTATAAACTGCCAATAATGCTCCAATGGGCTCCTTTCAAAGAAATCTAATCCTGCATTTGTGCTGCTTCCCTGAAACTGTATGGAGAAACAGAGTATATGTCGTATATAGGCTGGATTCATACAATATGGGCTAAAATGTGGTGGGTACCTTAGAATTCTTAGTTGTGGGAACTAGCCATTCTAGTTAAGCCATGATACAATTTATTTGGGCATATGCCAAATGAACGAAGAATTATGTTTTGTTAACCCAACACTAGTGTGAACCCAACCTATACTTGTATTTCTGGACAACCTATACAGTATTTGTATTCTGGAGGAATAACAACCAAAGTTAAAACTAAAAGATGTACAGATGCAAATCTCTTCTGTTTTGCCCAAATGTCCCCACCCACATTTTAGTATTTCAGGGATTAGCCTGACCTTGGAGGTGTTAAGACTGTCCATATTATTCAAAAGCCACTGATGAGATTAAAAAATTATCACTAATGGAAAGGATTATTGCTAATGTAATAGCTTTGTGACAACTGAGCTGGATCTCTCTGAATTACAAGATTATAAACCTACTGTTAGCCATTTTCTCTAGCAGGTTTTTTAGAAGCAACATGATCCCGATGTGTACTATCCAAAAGCAAGCTCTTATTTTATTGTTGAGATAAAAGGTTTGGGTATTAATCTTTGGGAGGCTTTACTATTCAGCCTTCAGACAGAATGGATAAATGAGTTTTTAATGTATTAATTGAAATATGTTATTCCATTCATTTAGAGATGGCTCTAAAGCTTTTCTTAATGCCTGCATCTGTGCTGAGAGGATTTCCATACTGGACTCAGTTAAGACAGCCCGCCTGACCTTTGGAATGCTTTTGCTGGCTGGAAGTTACTATTGTCAATCTCTGAGTAATAAAGGGGGGAGAAAGGGCTTCTGCCTTCCCCCCAACACAGAGGCATTCTTGTCTTTTAGGAATTTGGAGGTGGTGGTGGAATCAATCTGAATAAGGCAAGTACAAACTATGATGCTGCATACCAAGTATCTTCAATTGTTGAGAATTTAATGGAATTTAATGGACTCACATTACTGGCCATCTTGCAATACTTTTTTAAAAAAATGCTTTAATCAAGGCTTTTAAAAAATCAATTCTATTATTTGGGATTACTCACAGAAGTAAAGAAACTCACCATCAGGAAATTTGCCCTTAGAGTAGTGGTTGATAGAATAGCACTGAAGGCTTTTGAAAAGACATTCAGATGCTACAATGTGTCTCGATCTACAAAGACTAGAACCACTTAGGCAACAGTTTTCCTTGTGACGCTATAACAAAGCCCAAGTTGGACTTTGAAGAAGCAGGATATAGAGGGTATTAATGTTTTTGAACTGTGGTATTGGAGAAAATGACCGAGAGTCCCCAGATAGCAAAGAAAACCAGTAAATTCTAGAACAATCAACCCAGAGTTCTCAGTTAAATCACAAATAAGTAATCTCAAAAGTTCATACTATGGATATATTGTGCAAAGAGTTTGCTCTCATGGAAAGTCCACAATGCTGAGAAAGGTAGAAGAGAAGAAAAGGATTACCAGCAGCAAGGATGGACTCAAGTACAGCAGCAATGGGTGCACCACTGAAAGACCAGGTTGGAGACAGGCCATCCTGGAGAAACATCTATCTACTTGGTTGGTAGACTCTAAGCAGCATATAATCATCAGTCACCTCCTAAACCAAATGCTGAAATAAAAAAAGTTACAAGCTACCGTGTTTTCCCGAAAACAAGACAGGGTATTATTTTCTTTTGAAATAAGCACTTGGCCTTATTTTCGGGGAAGTCTTGTTATTTTTGAAGTGCAGGAGGCGGCAAGCATGGTCACCTCATGGCTATTGCTGTGTTGCAATATTTTCAGGGAGGGCTTATTTTGGAGAAAGGGCTTATTTTAGCACATGCGCTCAAAAGCCCAATTGGGCTTATTATCCGGGGAGGGCTTATTTTCGGGACACTGCCCGGCTGATGGCATCCTAAGGAGGCCCACCCTGTGGGACCTTATCGGCCGTTGGGAGGTATGTGGCAGTAGGTGGTCTCGCAAATACACTGGTCCTGAGCCATGTAGGGCTTTAAAGGTAATGACCAACACCTTGAATTGCGTTCGGAGACCAATTGGCAGCCAGTGCAGCTCGCGGAGGATAGGTGTAATATGGGTGTATCTCGGTACACCCAATATCGCTTGCGCGGCTGCATTCTGGACTAGCTGTAGTCTCCGAACACTTTTCAGGGGTAGCCCCATGTAGAGCACATTGCAATAATCCAGCCTTGAGGTGACAAGGGCGTGAGTGACTGTTTGAAGTGCACCCCGATCCAAGTAGGGCCACAATTGATGCACCAGGCAAACCTGGGCAAAGGCCCCCCTGGTCACAGCCAACAAGTGGTGTTCCAGTGTCAGCTGTGGATCCAGGAGGACCCCCAAATTGCGGGCCCTCTCTGAGGGGTGTAAGTTTTCACCCCCCAGGATCAGGGATGGACTGTCTGAACTGTCCTTCGGGGGCAGCATCCACAGCCACTCGGTCTTGTCAGGATTGAGTACGAGTTTGTTTACCTCCATCCAGATCCTGACAGCTTCCAGGCATCAGCACATCACGTCCGCCGCTACACTGAGCTGGCACGGGGCAGATAGATACAGTTGTGTATCATCTGCATATTGATAGTACTTTATCCTGTGCCGTCGTATGATCTCACCCAGCGGTTTCATTTAGATGTTGAATAGGAGGGGGGACAGGACCAAACCCTGCAGCACCCCACAATTGAGGGGCCTAGGGGTCGACCTCTGTCCCCCGACCAACACCGACTGCAACCTACCGGAGACGTAGGAGGAGAACCACCGTAGAACGGTGCCTCTCATTCCCACCTCCTCCTGACGTCGCAGGATACCATGGTTGATGGTATCGAAAGCCGCTGAGAGGTCAAGAAGCACCAGGATAGAGGAGTGCCCTCTATCCCTAGCCCACCAGAGATCATCGGTCAGAGCGACCAAAGCGGTTTCTATGCGGTACCCAGGCCTGAAACCAGACTGAAAAGAATCAAGATAATCCGCTTCATTCAAGGTCCATCGGAGCTGAAGCGCCACCACTTTCTCAACAACCTTCCCCAAAAAAGGGAGGTTGGAGACCAGACAGTAGTTTTTCAGGATGGCTGGATCCAGGGAAGGCTTCTTGAGGAGGGGCCTCACCACCTCTTCCTTTAATGGTTGCAGGAAAGACCCCTCATGCAAAGAAGCGTTGGTGATCGCCTGGAGCCAGCTGCATGTCACCTCCCTGCTCCTCGGCTGGTATTGCTCAAGCAGAGTCTAGGTCTGTCCGAAACTGAGTGATTTTGTCCGACAGAAACTGAACAAATTCCTCAGCTCTTCCCTGCAGGGATTCCCCCACCCCCCGCCTTTCAGGAGGGAGCGGGTCACCCTGAACAGGGCAGCTGGGCGAGATTCCGTGGACGCAATAAGAGTGGAAAAATGAGTGCATTTTGCTACCCGTATAGCCACTAAATAAGTCCTAATAAAGGCTCTTAGTAGTGTTCGATCAGATTCAGAGTTACTAGACCTCCAACGTCGCTCTATGCATCTCTTTTGGCATTTCATCTCCTGGAGTTCCTCGGTAAACCAAGGTGCCCTCCTGGATCCACTGCCGTGGAGAGGCCTCAAAGGCGCAATCCGATCTAGTGCCTCAGTCGCCATAGCATTCCAAGCAGCGACTAAGGATTCGGTCGGGTTGCGGGCAAGGGACTCAGGTATCTCTCCAAGCTCCCTCTGAAATCCCATAGGGTCCATCAGGCGCCTGGGGCGGAACCACTTAATTGGCTCCACCTCCCTGCAGTGGGGGAGTAGTGTCCTGAAATCAAGCCTCAGCAAGGAGTGATCTGACCATGACAAGGGCGAAATCTCTATTCCCCTTAATTCCAGATCACGTGTCCACTGCCCCGAGAGAAATACGAGGTCGAGTGTGTGTCCCGCTCTATGAGTTGGGCCCTGAACTATTTGGGTCAAGTCCATGGTTGTCATGGAGACCATGAACTCCTGCGCTCCTTCAGAGTGTTTGCCAAGAGACGGTAGGTTAAAGTCTGGGGAACTCCACCGCCAACCCGGCTACTGACTCCAGCAGCGCAGGCAGGGCTGTTGTGACGCAGCTGGGAGGTAGGTACATCAAGAACAAGCCCACTTGAACCCCTAGGTCTAACTTCAAGAGAAAGGACTCACACCCCACAATCTCCGGGGCAGGGATCCTGCGAGGAACTAATGACTCCCGGACAACCATTGCTACTCCCTCACCCCTTTCTCTGGTGTCGTGGTTGGAGAAGCACCCGAAACCCATCTGGGCACATTTCTGAGAGGGGGACTCCTCCCTCTTGGCCCAGCCAGGTTTCAGTTATACATGCCAGGTCTGCCCCCTCATCTAATATCAAGTCCCAGATGAGGGGAGCCTTATTCACAACAGACCTGGCATTTAGCAACAGCAACCTGAGACCAGGGCCCTGAACTTTCATGAATGAGTATAGGCAGCTATCTCTTGGGTAAACAGTGCTTGTGGTATGGGAAGGTTCAGTTCATTGCATGAGCATTTTTGCTCTTACAGGATCATATGCTCTGTATGAAAACAAATTATTTTGCAATTCAATTTTATGTGCATCCAAGCTCAAATTGCCATATTCTATTTAGCCCATACCATTGTTTCTTTAAGCCTACCTATTACCTTCCCATGTTTGTATACAGTTTGGTACAGCGAATGGCTACTTAAGACGGGAAGAAAATTTAATGAATGCTCTAAAGGGGAACACTGGAAGGAGGATGGGAGAAGTAAACTGCTATTGAAAGTAAGTCTGTTTGCTTTAACAGGCATAAATGATGTATAGGTTATTTTCTTCTCTGGGCCTGACAATTCCAGAAGACCATAAGATGGCAGCAAAGAGTTTTGCCATCTCTCTCTCTCTCTCTCTCCTAACATCTAGTGGTTGCTAGATATTCATATTAAAATTTGTACGATAGAATCTTTACCAGAAAAATGAGATGGCAGAACACAATACCAATCATGTAATCAGCACTGGTTGAACATATATCTCTTTATGTGGGGAATGTTAGTGTAATAGAGTTGCTTTACCAATTACGTTTCTGGTCTACTGGTAGTAGTTCTCACAGACCTGAAGCAGAAGTCATTCCAAGTTCAGAAATTCCTATCTAGAGAAGTTGTGAACTGAACCATTAGCATGCATATTGAATGAATATGTGTTCTGTCACACAGAGCAAGGTTTGCTCCACGTAACAGATTCATGCAACATTCTAAACCCAAACTAAGTATTGTAATCCACCTGGTATTGTTGCACGAGATTTAAATCCATTGTATCCAAGTATATATCTACTGTAGTAAATGTCATTTTAGTTCTAATAGGTGGTGAATTTTGACTGCTTTACATAATTTTACCATCAATTTAGGAAATTAGTCAAACCAAATCTGCAATCTTTTTAATAGTCTGTTTTTTAAAAAAAAAATCAAACATTATAGGTTGCAATTACAAACTACATTATGAATTGGTGTGAAATGTCTCTGAAAATAGGTGACCAAGCCTTACATCCCTTATTAAGTTAGGCTTTTGATATAATAGTGAACATATTCAATTTGCAACTAATCATGTTGGGCATGAAAATGCAGAAGGTCCCAGGGTGCCTATTAGCAAAATAAGATTTATTTTCACATATTTCTACATTAGAAGGTACAAACTACCTAACAGGGAAATCCAATCCATCTTCTTTATGGGATTTTTATTGTTGCCTGGCAAACTTAGAACACTTTTGTTTGACCTGCCAGTCACAAAATAGGAGATAAGACCATGATAAGACTATAAGCAACTAGTAATTTTGCTTTGTTAGCTATCTGTGATGATCTAATCCTATTGTTCAATAGAGGCAATACCCCTTTCTCAGACACTGGCACAAATTTTATCTGCACTTTCTCTTAAATCAGGCTTTCCCAAAATTAGCAACTTTAAGATATGTGGACTTAAAGTCCCAGAACTCTCCAGTCAACATGGTTGGCTGGGAAATTCTGGAAGTTGAAGTCCACGTCTTAAATTTGTCAAGACTGGGAATCTCTGTCTTAAGACTTGTTTTAGGATGTGCAATTTTTAAGAGATTTCCATTTGGAATGGTGTTTTTTTTTCAAATTCTGAGCCCCAAACACACCCTTCATTTTGCTAAGTCATGCTCGCAGCTCTCTTCAACATTTGTGATGGAGAAGTCTTGACTTATATCAAAAAGGGAAAGTTCATCCACTGGTTTTCTTTTAAAATGAAAATTAAGTAGTTCTGTGCAGTCTGTTAGATCAATTGACTTGTTATCCCTGCTTTGACCTCATCAACAATTCAGAGCAGGTTCTATGCACAATTAACCTCAGAAAAAGACATTTATCTTTGAAGTTCATTCTTCAATTTTTATCAAATATTGTTTTCTGATGGCACAAATGAAAGAACAAGTAGCAAATAAAACAAAGGATTTCGAAGTGGAGGTATAAATAACATAAATCTGGAAAAGCTTAACATTGCTATGATTTAGCAGACTCTTAAAGATAATAACCACTACTGAGCAAGCAAGAAGGTCAAACTAAATGGGTAAAGACTGTTTATTTTTTGTTTGCTTGTAGGAGCATATGACAGATTATGGATTTGGAGATAATGTGTTAACATAAGTTCACAGATCATGCTACACATCTTGGTTTGTTTAACCATCACTTACTAAATAAACCATAGTGGCTGGCTTTCTGAGCCCAAACCCATGGTTTATAAAGCAGTGGCTGAATTTATACAATATGCTAAACCAAAACAAGGGCAACTACATTACTGGCTTAGCGTGATGTACAAATCTAGCTACTCTCTCCTTCAGCAGGCTAGAAAGTTCAGCCAAGAGAGAAATGGATCTTTGCAGTTAGCACCAAACATTTACTGCTATTAAAAAGTAACCCCTGATGCCCCCAGCCATAACAGATCTGTAATTCCAATAAATATATATGTTCCTTTGGGTATCAAACAAAGTGCTGAAGGGGAGTATCCTTTTCTGTCACTGTAATATAGAGACAAATTGCATTTAGATTGCACATAGACAACAGGTAAAAGCAGGAGAGTTGATAAGACAAAAAGTTCTGACACTACTTGAAATGTGGGTGAACCCTTCCTTTAGCCCAATAGTTTACGCAGGAAAATCTTGTAGGCGATTTCTTTTCCTACCCATACAGGCAGAGTACTGTAAAAAGCTACTTAGTAATTATCAGTGTGATGTTTTATCCATCTGTGGGTCAGCTTTCTCTTCTAAACCAGCTATGTTCATTGTCGTAACCAAGGAGGTAAAATAGGAGTTGGACATAATAAGTGGAAAGCTGTTTCCACTCTTTGGTTCTGAATCATTTTCTGGTTAGTGTGAGAAAATTTAAATAATGTAGAGCTAATTTTATTTGGAGTCAGTATCTTTGATACATTACGATTACAAATACTAGGTAGGGATTACTAAGTATTACCTCCAGGTTAGAGTTAACGGTATAGGAATGAACATCAGAACAAGATTAATCACATGGGAGATAGGAGGAAGTATCATTTTCTATATACTGCTATCATAACCAAGGTTATGAGGTGTGAAGATGACCTACTTCCTTTTGTTTATTTACTGCTAGTGATAACAAGTGATGCTTGAACCAAGAGGCTCTAGGAAAGTACAGTAATGAGCTCCAATTTTTAAGATCACGTTCTACTGGTCATTTTACTTAAAATACTTTCCACATTACATATGTTTGTGTCTAAATCTTTCTGCCTCACAGCCTGATGAATTTCTCTGTGCAGGATAAAATTCACCACTGGGAGGATCGTGCTCATCTTAAGGAGAACATTAAAGGAATGTTTTGTTTCCTAAAGTACTTTTTGTGATCTCTTTGGTGGATCGAGCTTACCAGGAAGACATGAAGAGGGCTTACTCCAACAATAGTAAGGGTGTATATGGCTATTTTAATTTTGCTAAATCAAAATTTTCATGCAAGAAAACCCTATCAGTTGATTTATATTTTCCTAAAAAATAGTTATAAATGATAGTCGAGCCTAAGTACTAAGTTTTTCTAGCAAATATTGAAAGCTGGAGCTGGGATTAAAAGTGTGGCCACCCGCAAATTCATACTTGCACACATATGCATCATGAAATATCTATTGGCTGTTTACATTCTCACTTTAATCCAAGCTTTCATTCTGCCTTCATTCTGTAATATTCAACCAAAATTGGAAGCTGAACTGCTGTTTAGGAACATAAAGCCCCTAATCCAGTCCCTGGTATTTCTAGTTTATGGAGCTGAGATACCAGGACTGAGAAAATCTTTGTCTTGTGATTTTAAAAAAATCCCAGAGGCCAGGCAAAGTAGAGAATATTTAATAGCCAACTGGGGCTAATTTCAGACAGGTAGCTTCCATCAAATAGGATAACACATATTTTGAATGTGATAGAATTGGTACTGATGCATCCAGTGTAAATATTTGTGCCAGGGTTATTACACTGATATTAAGTTGTGCTCCTGTATTATATATTTCTGTATTTTAATTTTATCTTAACATATCTTTCTCCATATATATGACAATTAGGTAACCAGGAAGTTCTCCTATTTCTGAATTCCTTCTGAATGAGATGCATTACAACAAATTAAATTAAGTCATAACATGAAAAAAATGTAATCTATAACATTCTAATGCAAGGTTCTTCTTCCTTCTTCCTTCCTTCCAAAGCACTCGTCTTTAATCTGTTCTTATCTTGCTTTTAAGTAACTTCTAATCTTCTAGGAAATTAGCCTACTGCAAGGTCTAGAGGAGAGGAAGTCCTGAACATGAAAATTGCCAAGATTCCACATGAACAGATTTACAAAAAAAATGTCATTTCTAATTCATTATTGCTAAATATTCTCTTTGCTCACTATTACCCATGTAATTATTTTCATTCACATGCTCTATTTTTTTTTTTGTAATCATCCTTTCCTAACCCAACTCTTTTGTGAGTTTGCAGATATGTTTTTCTGATGGCCTATCTATTTTGAGGCTTCATTCCTCCTAATAAACTAAGAAAGACACATTTGGACAGTCCCAGAATGTTGAAAGTTTTAGCAGATGTCAGCACTTAGCAAACCTTGATTTATCTTGAAAATACAACTGGACCTAGTTAGTGCTTGGATGGCAGATTACTAAGAACTCCTGGATCCTTAAGTTAGATGGGAAGTAAAAAAAAACATTGTGGCAAAAACAACGGAAACCATTTTTATACTGTTGTCAAAAAATGAATGGACATATCTATGGAATCACCAGGAGCTAAGTGTGACTTAAGAGATATTTCTAACTAGATAAAGTGAGGGGATTAGCTTCTCTGGTTTAAAGATCACTTTGAATTCCAACAGATTAGTTTAGATTAGTTCTCATTAAACTGATGGCAGAGCCTTGGTGATATGATCACACTTGCTATGGCTGTTCGGTCGTTAAGAGCGGTAACTGGAGCCGTTCACAGCTTTGTGCAAAACACTCTATGGCTTATTGTGTCATATATACACCTATTCTATTCTTCTGTCCTTCTCTATCCAGAAGCAACCAATAATTTGTAACTAGCAATGGATTATGAATCCAGAGTAAATGAAAAGCTTTGCAGTATGTCAAGGAATGTTCCTTTAATGAATTCCTTCTTATGACCCCATATGCTTCTCAAGTCTACCTATAGTAAAGGGAGAACTCTGAACTGGCCAGGATAGGCAACATTCAGGGGTTTTTGGGGGGAGGGGAACCTGATAAAAATTTTTATTAGGAGCAAGATTCATCCTTAGCTTTGGATGATTTCACCCCATAAAGAGAATGTGGACTGAAGCATCACAATATTGTGAAAATAATCAATTTGTTGTTTCTATATACCATCCTTTGGGAGGAAAAGCCAATTTAAACATATGGGGAAAGACATTTTAAAAAAATAATCGAACAATTAGATAAATGTCAGGCTCAATGCTGTTAGTTTTAGGAGGATGTTTGAAGTCCATATAAGTAGCTTCCAGCAAAACCTCTCCATCTAGAATTGATCCTATCGACACATTACAAAGGCTGTGTTGCATGGTTCCCGCTAAAATAGAATGGCTCATAAAATTCCCTTTTACCCCGAACATCTGGAACATGTCTGCCTCCTAAAGAAACATGAGAAAAACTTGGTTGAAGATGATGAAGCATCAAATAGTCCTGGAGCTATGTAGCTTGCCATAGGCTCCTATCTTGCCGAAGTTCTGAAAGGATGTGGAGATGTTTGACTATAATTTGACTATAATTTGTAATTAGAATCTGACTATTAAGCTGCCAAGCTGAAAGGGAAAGGCATCAGATCTCCATCCAGCCATATAGTGTTCTTGTTGTTGCTGCATTTTAGAGAAAGCAAGATAGGGGTGCAGAATTCCAGCTTACCAGTTCCCAAGGCTGTTGGTTCTTTCTTGTAGTTTGATGCTCTGAAGTCTAAAATCTTTGGATTTAACTCCTTTTCACTAAGCTCTTGATGGGAGAAAGGAAGAGAGAGCATCATACTCACTTTCACTGTGATAAATCCATTTCCCCCATCTTTTTTCATTTGCACAACATGCAAAACAGGCTTGCTTGCTAGAAAATATTTTGAGTTATATCCTGAGAAATCTGGTATAGTATAAATGTTCATTTGCTGCTTTAAAAAATGTTTTAGCAATAGTTAATCACAACAAAAAACCTACGTAGGCATTTAAAAAGTTATTTTTCACACTGTCTTTGCTACTTGGGACTACCACTATAGCTGGAACTATGGTGGATAATATGATTTAATTTAATTTGCATGAGAGATAGCTAAAATATGATTTCTAAGCTCATTTTATCCCTCTGAGGAAGGAGCAGATACTTCTGAAGGCTTATGGCCCTATTATAAAATGACACACAACATTCTGGCTGCAATAGGTGAATAAACCTGATCTGAATTTCATATTTTCATGAAATCATTTTCATGAAATCAATGTCATGGATATTGGGAGCAAAATCCCCTAAGAATGGGGAATACAAATGCAGTAGCAGGATGCAGAAAACCTAGTTAGTACTCTTGACTATTCATGTTTTGTCTGTTTTCTCAGTGGGATGTTTACAAACTTCCAATGCAGGGGAACCAAAAGATCACATTCCAAAAACAAACAAACAAACAAAAAAATACAGAAGGCTCAGAAACTGCTGAAGAGTAAGTTGAGACATCAGATTTTCAATACTGGACACAAGAAGAAGGGAACCAAACAGGAATGCTGTTACAGACTGTGACAGATTATAGAATAGTGCCTGACTTGATGATAAAGATGTGAATCTGTTCCTGTTCTTTCCTTTCATAGCCTGAATGATCACAGCAGTCCAACTAATTCAGTCCCTGCTTTGTCCCTACTACTTCCTCTCCCGCCTTCATTTGGTGAGGGTCCCACAATGGGAGTGTCAGAGAAGACTGAGCTGACTGACTCTGGATCTGACAATTTTCTCTCTACCTTCTGGACTCCTTTGGGTGCATGTTTGGGGGAGTTGGTGGGTTTGCATTTGCCATTCTGGCCTTGTGCTCTGCTTGGTACTGTGTTCCGATTTAATCCTTCCTTGTCCCCAGTCACTTCAGCGTTGTGATTCGGAGTGGTGCTGAGCACTGAAGAGTTGATACTGTCCTCTTGTTGGTTAGCCTGCTTCTCATTGCTGCGGCACCAGCAACGGCATGGAGTCAGGTAAAGATAGATAAGCACAAGAATGACACTCAGGATACAGCCCACTAGTGTGGTGTAGGCTGTATTAAACATGTCTGGGGCTCCGTGAAGGGTATAGTTATGGACTATGACTTGTACATAAAGGGTCTCATTGAACACCTGGCTTACTGCATAACAGGTATACAGACCCATATCATCTGTGCTGATATTACTTATCAGAAGGCTTCCATTTGGCAGCAGAGTAATGGTGTCATTATCATCCTCCTGTTGAACATGCTCATATCGGGGTGTCACCCATTCCTTAACTGTCACTCCTCGTTGCCTGGTATCACAATTGATGGTTGCCTTGTCCCCACGGTGGAACTCTAGGACTTCCTCCTTGAAGGTACTGCAGTTCATGCCCTCTGGATCATACAAGCTGGAAATCGTGATGTTTTTATTCTTGGTCTGATCCAAGCATTGGAGCTCTTCCTCAAAGTCCACAGCGGAGCTTAGTTGCCGTTTCTGCCAGTGGGTGAAGAGGTTGTAAAGGTCACATTGGCAGCTGAGAGGATTGCTGTGAACATAGAGGCCGTTCTTCATCCAGGCTGGGATCTCCTTGACCTCATCCACATGCAGGTTCTTGATCTTGTTGGAAGAAAGGTCCAGCAGTGCCAGTTCAGGAAGCTTGGCCTCTCCATTTTTTACCAGCTCCAAGGGAAAGCGGGAGATCTCATTATGGCTAAGGTACAGTTTCTGGAGGTTGGCCATATCATCAAAAGCTGTGCGGTCAATCTTGGTGATCTTGTTGCTAAATAGGAGAAGCACCTCCAGTTCAATCAGTTTACTGAAGATGTTCTCTCCTAGTGTATCAATGGCGTTGGAGGAGAGGTCCAAGTATTTCAGGTGGGGGACATTGCTGAAGGCCTCGGTGGAGATGAAGTAAAGGCCATTGTGGCTGAGGAACAAGGAATGGAGATGAGAGAGCTCGAAAGGAGTCCACTCTGCTCGCAGGTGGGTCAGCTGATTGTGGCTAAAGTCCAGGACAACGGAGTAATGAGGAAGGTGATGAGGGAAGACTTTCAGGTCCGCTTTGGAGCAGCTGATGATGTTGCTGGCACAGACACAGCTCTTGGGGCAATTCAGCGCCAACCCCCCTTGCCGTCCAGTGCCCAAACTCAATAGCACCAGCAGCCAAGATGCTTTAAAGCTCAGAGCAAGACATTGACGGGACACCGGAGCATCCTGAAACCACATTGTAAGACGCAGGGAAGCAGAGTCAGGGTCCCGTTTCTGGAGAAGAGAAGATGGAGGGGCAGGAACCATGGAGGTAGCAACGAGGGCACTGGGACCGGCGCTGGCAAAGTCCGGGGTTTGCCGCAACACTAAGCCGAGGGCGGGAACGAGGCAGAGGACCCGCTGTGCTCATCACCCGAGCAGGACCGGCAGGATCCACCTGCTGCCAAGTGCGATCCGGAGAACGGCGAAGACCAAGCCGTCGTCGCCCGCTTCCTCCAGCCCCGCTGGGGAAAAGGTGCCTCTCATGGACAAGTCAAGCCCGGCTCACCGCTTTGACGTCCGCTCCTCCCCTCCTCAGCCTGTGCTCGGCCAAGCCCTGCAGCCTGCCACGCGGTGTTGCATTGCACCAATAGTCCCCCAAGCGGTAGCGCCAACCGCTCATTCACTCACCGGCGAACGAGGCTCCTCTCCTTCCGCCGCTCAGCCCATCCCGGCGGGTCGGTTCCCGCAGCGCTGGCTCCTCATGCGGCCTCCTGCCGTCGCGGAAAGGAAGAAGCGGGCCGGGCTGCCGAGGAAGCCGAAGGGGGCAGCTCCGGATTCTGAAGGAGGAGTCCGGAGCCGCTGCCAGTTCTCTCCGGCGAGGATGAGAGCGGGAGGCTGCCGAGTGGTCTCCCGCGCGGCCAGAGGGCTGGCGGGGCTTTGGAGGGATGGCTGGTGGGGAGACAGACGCTCGACAGCGCAGAACAGGCTTCCGGAGGTTGCGGAGCGGTCAGCAGAGCAAAGACACGGCGGGAGCCGGAAAGGTTAATCCAGGCTGGTTGACTGGAAGCAGGAAAGGCGGGCAGGAGGGCTGCGCGCGCATGTGCGCGCGTCCTGGGAGTGCGATGGTCTTGCACACTAGCTCCTAGCACGCTCACGCTCACACCCACCCACAGCCTGTCAAGGGAGGAGGAGGAGGATGGCCACAACAGTCCTAGAGAGCGAGCCCCAATACACACACACACACACACTCGCACAGACGCACCGCCGGCACTTTGGCACCTGGAAGCTACTCCAAACTGCAGCCCAGGGACTCCGGTCCGAAAGGGTGGCTTCCCGGTGGAATCGGGGGGGGAAAGGCTGCCGAAACGGCTCCCTGGCTGCGTTCTTGGACCCTCCCTTCTCCTCCCTGCTAGAAGCCGGCAAGTGGCGCCAAGTCCCGACCTCCGTTCTGAAGGGTGTTCTCGTCAGGGCCGAAGGGAGCGGGTCCGCGGGCGGTCTTCGGCTGGCTTGCTCTGCCAGGAAGAGCCTCCTTCGGGGGGAAAAAAGAGCCTGGCTGCATTCGCGCCAATTGTCTCTTGTTGTTGTTTTGATAAAAAATGATATTGGTGAGGCGGGGGCTTAAGGGCGGGACGGGCGGGCGGGCCGACCAGTCAACAGCCGCTGTCTCCGAGAACGTTCGGGTTTCGTAGAGTTCGATGGGCGCTCTCGAGCCAATGAAGGGAGGCAAGTCTTTAACTAGTCCTTTCCCGGTCTCCTTGCGATCGGCAGATCTCGCTGAGTCGCTGGGGAGGGAAATGGAAAGTCCTTGGTGCTTCCCAGCAGTTCCTCCCAAGTAGCGCTCTTACTCGGGAAAAACTCCGGGTGGGAAACTCGGGAGGTGGAGGTGAATCGAGAAAAACGAAAGGATGGATCTAAACGGTCGGACAGGTGACGCCATTCAAAAGATGCTTGGGATCTGTTTGACCTCTAATAACATTAATTCTAACTTTTGCTCCACTTCAGGAGTATGAAGCCATTTAAAATCTTGCCCTTAGCCGAGAGTTGAAATAGCAATAGCAGCTTAGACTTTACAGCTTTACAGTGCTTTACAGCTCTCTCTTAAGTGGTTTTACAGAGTCAGCATATGGTCCCCAACAATTTTGGGTCCTCATTTTACCCACCTCGGAAGGATGGAAGGCTGAGTCAACCTTGAGTCTGGTGGGATTTGAACTGCCAAATATCAAGCTTCGATTGCATAAATACATAGACTTAATGACTATGTAGTATTTGTAGACAACTACATATATCTTCTATGTAGACCACTATATATACCTTGGCCAAACGGATCTCAACGGAAGGTGATACAATGAAGGAAATTGAACGGGCATGTTAAACGTGGTTGGCAGGTATTTGGCAAGCTAATTTTCAAGAGTGACCTCTCCCTATGCCGGAAGAGAAAAGTTTTTGATCAGTTGTGCACTACCTGCTCTAACATATGTGAAACATGGACACTAACCTCACAATCGATACAAAAGCTAAGAGTGGAAAATATATTGGAAAAATATATGCTCAGCATTACAAGGCAAGATAGAAAGAGCTGGGCACGGATTAAAGAACAAACAAAAGTATACGATATCATCAAGATAGTAAAAGAATTGAAATGGAAATGGGATGGTCACATAGCAAGAAGAACTGATGGCAAGTGGAGCAAGGCATTCATAGAATGGATCCCACTTGATAAAAAGAGACCTAAAACAAGATGAAAGAGACCTAAAACAAGATGAATCCACGACATTAGCAAGTATTGCGGGGCCAATTGGCCAAAGAAAGCTCAGGACCGTATGGGTTGGAAAGATGCAGAAGAGGCTTTCATCCTGCTGTGGATAGATGATGGCTAAAATGATGAATAGTTGTATGGTTTCTAGGGTGGGAATTATGGTTGTTTCATCTGGTACAGTATATCCTGAGGATTTTTACTCATCTTTCTATCTGAACATTTAAAAAAATGGGCAATACAAAATGAAACAGTAGAATCTACCCAACCTTCCCCCACCTTTAGCTACTGCGTTTCCCCACTGCTGAGTTGTTCTGTGTTCATCTTAAGATGACCTAAAGCTCTACCTGCTCCTTTCTGACTCCTTTCTTTCCAATACTGTTTCAGTTTTGACTCACCACTTCGATGGTGCTGACTTTTGGAGTACGATAAGGGAAGCAATTGGTGGATTCCGTTGTCACTGCTCTCCTCCTCTTTATGTATCAACAGCTGGGAAAACTATCTTGGAAAAGAACATGCCTGGTTGCAGCACTTCATACACTCATACTACAGTGTCCAAGGGCCATAGTCAAAAAAGTCAAAATGGTGGCCATAACTGTGAAATTATGGCATGAGCTGTGGTGGGACAGTGGGTAGAGTGCAGTACTGCAGGCTACTTCTGCTGATCACCGGCTGCCAGCAGTTTGGCAGATCAAATCTTACCAGGTCAACTCAGCCTTCCATCCTTCCGAGGTTGGTAAAATGAGGACCCAGATTGTTGGGGGGAAAATATGCTGACTCTGTAAACCACTTAGGGAGGGCTGTAAAGCATTATGAAGCAGTATATAAGTCTAAGTGCTATTGCTAGTGCTATATAACCCACTCAAACAGCTCTCTATATAATTTCTAGGATCCTTCCTGTATCCCTTTTCCAAAAAAAAACCATTCTATCAAAACCTGTGTTGAATAAAACTAAACAAAGGATAAAAGATCAGACTTCTGACTTCTCACACTGCATTTTGGATTTCTCTCACCAGCATGGCACTACCGTAACTAGCATGTTAGGGAGACAACAGCAGAATTGTAACCAGCAAGCAGCCCAGGACCCAGATGAAAGGGGTTTATGTACCCCACTCTAAAATGCCGAGGAAGCAGTGTTCTGCTCCAAGAGCAAGAAGTAGCAAAGTGTAACAAATTGTACACATCTTGCAACTGCCCTTGGATGCTGTTGACTTAAGGAGGAAAAACATTGGTACGATTAAGGATGGCATAAGCTCTCTGAGTCATGAGCTGGGTATGAGATAAAGCCAATGTCTTGGGGAAATGGCAAAGAACAGATAGTATCATTTGTTGCTATCGTATCCAAAATGATCCAAATTTAATGCAGTTAAGTCTTCTGTTAACCTGCTGCCAAGATGATACTATAGCAATAACAATAGCACTTAGACTTGCCATATATTGCTTCACAGTGCTTTATAGCCCTCTAAGCAGTTTACAGAGTCAGCATATTGCCCCCCAACAATCTGGGTCCTCATTTTACTCACCTTGGAAGAATGGAAGGCTGAGTCAACCTTGAGCTAGTGAGAACTGAACTGCAGTCAGCTAGCAGTCAGCAGAAGTAGCATTCTAACCACTGCGCCACCAACTATAATGGCAATGTGCTTTATATTGCCACAGTGATGGTTAATAATGACAGGTATTATAAAATCACTAGTGATGAAATCATGTTATCTGCCTCAGGAAGTACATCCATCTGATGGAATTCATGGAGGATGCTTCATATCTATTGTACTTACAATAGCAAAGTACTATGAAGCAGATGGTTCATTAGTAGGGGGCTTCCCTACTAATCTTTTCTCTTGGTGTCTTTTATCATCATCCAGCCATCATGAAAAGTGGATAAAAAGTTTCCCATTACTGTTCTTTCAGCGCAATGCTGGTTAGATGACTCTAGAAAATGGGGATCCTGATTTAGAATTGTTCTGGCAAGTTCATGTAGGGAAATATGACTCCTATGTTCTGATGCTATACTGTTTTAAGCTCACAAATGCCAAACTTAACATCCTGAAATGAGATGTAATACAACTGAAAAGCAAATTATATAGCTGATGTGGCATACAGATAATATGCTCCCACCTACATATCCCATCAGATTTTCAGCCACTGCATTTTGAAGTAATTGAGGTTCTGCTGTTTCCATTCCTACATATTGTTCAGGAATCTTATTTGACTTAGCTGAAGATTCTGCATTTTGGGAATTGTAATCCCAGGTCTTCTGGAGGGGATTGAGGAAAGCTGGACTGGTGTCATATAGGTTTTCGCTAGTTTAGGTTCAAGCTGAAGATCCTGAAAGATGTTCTTCATTATCACTAGTCTTTTGCCTTTCGGGAGCGAGGCAGGGTTCAAAAGCAGTTTGCTTTTCAGGGAGGAATAAAACTCTGTGAAACAAGACTATTGATCAACTACTTCTAGGTCAATATTCATCAGCTTGGTTCCCTTCAGTAGATTTGGATTTTGATTCTCACAATTCTCAGTCAACACAGGAGAAATGGGTTATGAAAAAGGCTGTTTTAGAACAGGTCACTCAGCCAAACAGAGCTTTTTGGCTTTACTATGTTGGAAAAAAGATTTGCATGCAGGTTAGATACAGAGAAGGATTGAGGATATATAGTATTTCACAAATGATGCTAAAACTGGATTTTCCATTTTTTAATTCACCTGTAAGTTTGCATTGGTGAGATGAAGGCTTACCTCGAACCCCATTCAAGGTTTATATGAGGTGGCTCATAGCCATTAATTGCCCTCTTGGGCTTTCCATTCCCTATTTGTTGCATCATATTTCCTATAGTCAGATCCTTGGAACAGGAAGCAAATTATTTTGCTTATGTTCTCCAGTCATGTGAATAACACTGTATTAGCAAACAGCTGTTTGCTATCACTAACCATCCATACCACAAGTGCACAAATTAAGTCCCAGGGCCATAGGCTGCCCTTGGATGCAGTCCCCAGAGTTCTTTAAATATTGTCACTACCTTGTAATTTATTGGATTCAACCTGTTAATTAATGTGCTTATTTTATTATTCGATGGAAAACTATCATCCACTTTGGGTATATAGTGGAGGCAATTAAGGATTTAGATATAGGTATAGCTCATTCTAATGGACACTGTCCACGAACTAAAATCTAATTATTTATAGAGATAGATTGCAAATGTGTATCCTATTTTACTAAGTTCCAGTTCATATGCAGAGTCACCTTGTTGTAGTTAAATCATGTGTTTATTCAAGACTTCACTAAGCAAAGTTAATGGTATTAGGCCTCATTCTTCCTTTTCATTGATTGTCGAGGCAATGCCACACAGTTCCAATTTTCATCTCTCCAAAACCTCCAAAATTATACTCAATCAAAAATATTACAATACCATCCTACAAGAGTCAATTCCATGCTGTTGAATTATTTTCCTGAACATACTGGCTGTCCTTCCAGCTGGCCTACAGGAGACTATCAAATTTGGTGCTCTAGCTAACCTCTCACTCCTGCCCCATTATGTTTATTTTGTGTCAAAGGAAAAAAGCAGTAAAAACAAATCTGGCCACTGTGTAGAGGAGCAGCAAAGTAGGGGTGGAGGGCAAGGCACAATTTCACTTTGACTTTCAGGAAATGAACCCTGAGGAAATGGGAAGCAGAAAGAGATAAGCTTCTTCTAATAGAAAATGATCCATTCTGCAGTTGAACTTGAAGTTAATAAGTTCAGATTGCAAAAAAAAAAAGTTTCAAGCATCCTGGCATTCTATAGGGATGCAGAATACAGCTTGAATTTGTATGAGCACAGCTGGAAGGGACCTTAGAGACATTGGATAGAAGGAAGCTTTGTATTCTGCCCAATGTTTCTCATATCTAATTTATCATTTACTCTGACCATGTCCAATCCTTCCTTTGTCAAGATCTATTTTGTGTATCTGTTTTTTTTCATTTATCAAAAATATAATTGTGATGGAGATTTACCTGCTGTGTAGCTTGCTTGATGTTTCATCATCTTCCTACCAAAAAAAAAATCCATATAAAGCATACCATTAAAATTCTAGCCATAGAATTCCAGTGAGAAATAAGGAGGAGGCATCAGCATGGCAGAGAGAATCCCAGATACTGTAAAAGTAAAAACATTTCTTAGGTTTTCCTGCTTCCAGTTTTTTTCCTTTCAAGCCTTTTAGAAAACTCATCTCATTGCCATTTTTAGTACAGTGTTTGATGTCATGATCCTGACTAATGCATAATAAATATAACAGTTCCTCCTGGGACATTCTGCTGAGGATTTACAATTTCCTCAATGAGCATTGTGAAACTAAGTATTGCTTTAGTGTCTATAGAAATTCATTTTTAAACAGGAGAATGAATCAGGCTTCTTTGTGATCCTTTCTCCAAATTTCTAAGCACAATTTGATCTAAGGTTCTCTCTGGGGAAATTGAACAATATGCAAGATTAAGAACTGTTGTCTTCTGGGTTCTTAAAATATAGATATTAAATTGTTATTTTAGTATTGTGGGTTCATGCTAGATGGTGATTATTTTAATCACCCAGTGATCTCCAAAGTATTATTATCAAGGAGGCAAAGACTGTTCTCTCTACAAAATCCTTTAATCTCTGCTTTCCTTGCAGATGTTCACAGTCAAATGTCTGAAAAATCAAAATCGCCTGTACAGTTAAATGTATGGCAGATTGGGGGGGGGAGGTTGGGGAGCTCTGCTGAGCAAGGGCTAGATTAACCTACTGGATGGATAACTCTGTGTGTGTTTGCAAGTGCTATTTACTGGCACTGCTGTGCATGAAACATAAAGACATCCTTAAATTGACCTCAACTCCTGATGGAGATCATGAAATATTCTTAAGTGAAACAAATACCCAGTGGAAGGATGGTTAAAGAGGCTACATTACAGTGGAGGGATGAAAACTGAGTCCCATTAAGAATAACGGGTAAGTCCTCCTGTCCTATGCAAGTTTGCTATCTTTTGAGAATTATAATTGGAAAGCCCAAAATGTTTCTCGGAAACTCTGTATTCATAATCAGTTGAGTAAATGGAAGAAATGAGTTCTGCGTGATGAATCACACATTCACTTGACATGAATTCACTGGACTTTTTGCTCTGATGTCCAGCATTCCATAAAACAAAATCTTGATCAGATACTGTCCTATGAAAGAAGGAAACAGTTTGTTTGAATTCAGTGAAATTACCCAATTTTTAACTGTCCCTAGTAGAAATTATTGATGAAATTGTTTTATTTTTATTCAATTGTGCGCTGATTCACCTAAATGCCCATTACATTTACACTGTATGTGGCATTCTTCAGGACATTCTTTTGCCCACACATTTAACATATACATTGGAGATCAACAACTGGAGGTTTAAATGTTATTGCTGTTGAAGATTACCAATGAGTTATAAACTGTAATGTGACAGAAAGGATGATTTATTAAATGCAAGGGGATTAAATATATTCCTTGTATTAAACCAGTTTTACTGAAGAGTCATTTAATGGATTTAAATGGATTTAAATTTATTTTTTTGTATGCTGCTTCCATATACCGGTATTTGTGAATATGTTCACAAGTTCCTACTTTCAAGATTGAATGTAGTTGTCATTCCCAAAACCCTGTAACCTTTAGTATACTGGTTTAGGTCTTAAGCCCATTTGGCATGAGGTGTAACCATTTTGCTGATACAGCTATTCTTTTCTTCTAATACAGATGAGATGTTGACATGCTAAACTAAAGACTGGAGTGGACAAGCAATAAAAAACTAAAACTCCATCCACATAAAATAAAGGTGCTGTTGGTGAATAATTTAATTTGGCCAAGAAGAGAATCGTCTGCCTGTATTGAATGGAGCTTTAGGTCTGCTGTGATATGTTTGATCCGATTTTCTTTTTAGCTGTTGATGTTTTCCTAAGCCAGTTTGAAAGCCACAGATTAAAAATTAATGAGGTACTATTAAATAACAACAAGATAAAGTTACAGGCAGAAAATTGAACCATAATCTTAATGAGACACTGTAGAACAACAGATAAATATAATCTTTTGGGAAATGCCCAAAGGAAAGTCCTGGCAAAAGCACAGGCTGGAGGTGGTACAGGAGAAAATGTGATGTTTCCAGAATAAGTAACAAAGAAAAGAGGAAAGCATTATGTACATCTGAAATATGAATTTAGAAATCCTGAGGCAGCTTGAGCTGGCTCTCAAAACAAATGCCATCTACAGGTAGTCCTCAACTTACAACAGTGTTTTTAATGATTGTTACAACGTTACAAGTTACAACGGCACTGAAAAATGTGACTTATGACTGTTTTTCAAACTTATGACCTTTGCAGCCTTCCCATGATCCTGTGATCAAAATTCAGGTGCTTCGCAAGCGGTTCATATTTATGACTGTTGCTATGTCCCGGGGTCACATGATCCCGTTTTGTGACCTTCTGACAAGCAAAGTCAATGGGGAAGTTAGATTCACTTAACAATCATGTTATTAACTTAACTGCAGTGATTCACTTAACAGCTGTGGCAAGAAAGGTAGTAAAATGGGGCAAAATTCACTTAACAAATGTTTCACTTAACAAGCTAACTTTTCAGCTCAATTGTGGTTGTAAGTTGAGGACTATCTATATTTATTTCAAGAAATCATAGGTAGGAATTTCAGATACTTTCTCACAATTATAATCCTATGACAGCATGTTAAACACATTGTCCCTGCTAAAATAGCATGTTAAGAGGATTCTAATTAGCTTTTCCCCTGAAGTTCCAGTCATCTTTGTGCTTGAGATTTTTTAAAAATATGAGGAATATCCAGGAAAATAATTTGCATTTTGAAATGAACAGGACCAAAAAAACTCAGATTGCTTAATTGAATGCGTAGACTGGGTATCAAATCAAGGGCATTTTTTGTTTATAAAGTGATGGGGATGAGATTTTTAGAAGTTTTCTTGCAATCAGAAGAACTATGTTTAACATTACTCAGTTTTTAATGCTATAATGGTCCCAGCAACATTGTATAGACCAAGGGAGTGAGCAGTGTGTGTAACTAAATCATGCTAGTTCGCTATGAGCTTTCACAGCAGAAGTACTATTTCTCTGACCAAAAGTATATGAAATTAACATGCAACTATGAATGACCCATGCAAACTAAGATGCTGGGAGAAAAAGAAAAGGGAGAAATTTGAGGATAATAAAGAGCAAAGTTTTGAGGATTCATGTGAATTTTTTCATTAGCTGCCAATCTGCTGAGGGATTGATTTCCCTAAGTGCTTTTGCTGCTAAATACCAGTAGCGTTTTTCTTTTGCCGCTTTGCTCTTCTCTCTCTTTTTCTGCTTCCCTTATATGTAACTTTTATCCTTGACTCTTTCCCCTATTTTTAGCTGTAAATATGACATTAGAAGGAGGATAATATTAGGCTAGCTTTCTCCAACTTGATATTATTCAGATACACTGAGCTAGAACAGCCAACCTACTGGTGAGAATGGGAGTTAGAATCCAACATATGGAAAGGCAGATATATTTGACAAATAAGCAACAGGGAAAATTGAAATGAATATTTTGAAACAAACCTTTAGCTGAGAAGCTAAGAATATTTGTTGGTGGGCTGAGTCATATATCTCTCACCTTTCCACACTGGTGGGCTCTTCACTAATTTTTGAATTGGTGGAAATCTATGCCAAGCATGAAATAAATTGTCTCCATTGTCAATCCCTTTCTTGTCTCTCTTGTGTTTCTTTGCAAGCCTTTAACCAGTTTTCTGAATTCCTAGCAAAGTAATGGATGGCAAAGCCTAATAAATGTTACAGTCTTCAGATTATCCATGCATTGTGTTAAAACAAGGAGTGGGGCTGGAAACTAACTTATCAAAAAGGGATTTTAAGCTTGTTTCACACATGAGCAGAAAGTAAGTTGAAGATCATGTGATAAGGACTTGACAGGAAAAATATGTTCCCAGTGCATGTTGATATCTTGTTCAGTCACATATAGAGACACAGTGATATAATTCCCAGTATCTCAAGTCAAGATTGCTTTACCCCTTAAAGCTTGAGGAGATATTGGTTGAACAAATGTTTTGACAGTTGTTGTTGCCACTGTTGACTAATGTTTTTAATATCACATTAGCAAGTTAGAATCCCTCTTTTTTTCAAGTGGAAAAATCTAAATTGATTAAAAAACAACTTTGTTTTTCAACTTTGGTAACTTTAAGTTGTGTGGACCAGATTTCCCCAGCCAGCATAAATAAAAGTGAATTCTAAATTTATTTATTTATAATATATATATATATATATATATATATATATATATATATATATATATATATATATATATATATATATATATATATATATATATATATATATATATTCTGAGGTTTTTGCAGGTGTTAGTATGTAGGCCTTTGGTTATTCGGGTTTTCTTCCGCGTAAAATTGGAAGTGTCTTGGCGACATTTCAACGAAGTCTCATTTGTCATCTTCAGGCTTGTTTGCTCGGCTTCGTGCTTCCAGGAGCAATGTGAGATCTTGGCTGTTTCTTCCTTTTAACTGCCAGTGGGGGGTTGAGCTGATTGGGTGGGAGCTTGGCTGTGTTCTGATTGGGTGGAGGTGTATTCTGATTGGTTGGGGGTTTGTGTTTCATGTAAGGATTGGAGGGGTTTAAAGTGGCTAATGGCGCAATTGCGGTCTGGCTTCTGGTCCTTGGTCGTGCCTCATCATCAGTGTGGGTTTTAGTCTGCTTTCTGCGTGGATGTGTGGTGGTGACATCCTGTGTGGCTCTTGTGAGTGTGGGTCTGGTGTCATTCCTCATGTTAGGGACTCATTTGTCAATAAGGGCGGGTTTCCAAATGGCTGGTAGGCGGGAGGTATCATCTCGTTTGTTCATGCTGTGTGGGCATTTTTCTATCTCGATGGCTTCTCTGATTATTCTGTTGTTAAAATGTTCAGCTTTGGCAATAGTTCTGGTCTTTTTAAAGTCAATTTTATGTCCTGTGGCTTTAAGGTGTTGGACCAGGGAAGAAGTTGGTTCCTCTTTTCTGATTGCGTTCTTGTGTTCTTCAATGCGTGCACTTATTCTTCTGTTGGTTTGTCCGATGTATGTGGTGGGGCAGGTGGTGCATGGGATTTCATATACTCCTTGATTTTCTAACTCAATTTTGTCTTTGGGGTTTCTTAGGATGGTGGATATTTTTCGGTTTTGCAGAATGCTGTCTTGATGTTGTGTTTGTGGAGGATTTTGCTGATTCTGTCTGTGGTGCCTTTTATGTATGGGAGGAGGGCTTTTCCGTTTTCTTGTTCTCTGTCCTGGATTTTAGTGGGGGTTTCTTTTTGGATTAGGTTGGTAATCTTATTTCTTTGGAATCCATTGGATGTCAGTACGTTAGTGAGAGTGTGTAGTTCGGTTTTTAGGTGTTGTTCATCAGCTAAGCGTTTTGTTCTGGAGATGTGTGCCTTGGCTACGGAGTAGATCTGGGATGCCCAGATGGTGGGAAAGTGTGTGCAGTCAACGGTTAGTGTGTGTTTTCTTCTGGTAGATGGTGTGTCCTAGGGAGCCATTAGATTTCCGGTAGACTAAGACATCCAGGAAGGGAAGTTGGTTGTTTACTTCTGTTTCCATGGTGAACTGTATTTTGGGGTGTAGGCTGTTGAGGTGTGTAAGGAGTTGTCCAGTTGTTCTTTCCCATGTGGCCAGATTATGAAAGTGTTGTCTACATATCTGAGCCAGAGTTTGGGTTTGTGATCAGATTTTTCTAGAGCTTGGGCTTCAAAGTTTTCCATGTAGAGGTTGGCAATGATAGATGAGAGGGGTGATCCCATGGGTGCTCCTTCTATCTGTTTGTATTTGTGTCCATTATAAATAAAGTATGTGTTGGATAGGCAGTGGTTGGTCAGATCAAGGATGTGTTTGGGGGGGGGGTTTATATTTGTTTTGGATAGCTGTCAAGGCTTCTTTGATTTTCACTTGGGTGAAGAGGGATACGACATCAAAGCTCACGAGTAGGTCACTGGGCTGTAGGTTTTGTTTCTTTATGATCTCTATGAACTGGAAAGAGTTTTTTACATGTGAGGTGATGGAATCTGCATAGGGCTGTAGTTGTTTGGCAAGAAATTTGGCTAGATTTTGTAGAGGTGAGCCTATGGAGCTGACTATGGGTCTAAGTGGAATTCCTTCTTTGTGTATCTTGGGGAGACCATAGAGTTTAGGGCATCTGGATGATTTCTCTCTGGGAATGATTCTTTGCTGGATCTCTTCGCTGATGGGGGAGGCTTTTATTTTGGATCTAGTGGTCTTTTCCAGGTAGGTGGTGGCGTTCATGCTTACGGGTTTGTATGTGGAGTCTTGGAGTAGGTTGGTTAATTTGGTTTGGTAGTCAGAAGTGTTCATAACCACTGTGGCATTTCGAAACCTCGCCAAGATACTCTCAATCTTACATGGGAAAAGACCCGAATATGCCAAGATCTACATACCTGTACCCGTGAAAATCTACGAAAACACACACACACACATACATATATACACACACATACTTCATAAGGATTTGTATATATATACACATTTACATTTATATTTACATTTATTCTATGGAATCTGGTCAATGACTTGAGATGTGCAAGTCCTTATGGAGTTCTTGAATTTGAGAAAATTCATAAGAATCTCAGCAAAATGTAATTTGTGTATATAGTGTTTCAAATGGATTCAGTCAAAGCTGTTAGGCAGAATATCCTATTAAGGCAGGGGGCACATAAAACCTCAATAAGGCCTTTTTCCAGAGGTGAACCCAATGAAGTTATATTTGTGGGTATGCATGGGATGTAGGGAGATGATAATGATTTTTGGATTTGAGAAATGCTTCTGTTTAAACACTTCCTGTATGGAGAAGTTTTGATCTAATCTCTGAAGACTCATCATCTTTTCTCTCCTGCAAATACTTTCCTCTTTTTGTTATTTTGGTCTTCAGTTCTTATCCCAGATTTCTTCCGACTCCTTTTGTATTCATTCTCCTTATTGTTGTTTTCATCTTTTCAAATAATTTCCTCTTTTCTTTTTCATTATTCCCTGTCTCTTCTCCAACTGGATTGTGTCTCCCCCCACCCAATGCATTTTGCTTGCCTTCACCATTTTGATTTCTTTTCCTTTCATTCAGATCTCTAATTTTCTGGGCATGCTTATTTCTATTTCCCTTTTCTTTTTATCTAAAATCTCCCATTCTTTCTCATTCTCCCACCTCTCCTCCTCTCTCAAGGTCATCCTTTCTACGATTCAATGTGTCATCCCCGCCCTTAAAGCTTGCCTGAATGAGACAATTTGCTTCCAGTGAAGCAGAACAAACTGAGATGAATGAAGCCATTAATCTATATTGACTAAATTCATCTCTGAGGATGAATGTAGTGTATGGGGGTGTCATTTGGGAAGCTTAGGGCTGGTCTGTCATATGAGCTTCAAAGCCTGATTTATCTATCATCTTCACCAGTTTTGGGATTCAGTTCAATAATACAATAATACAATAGCAGAGTTGGAAGAGACATTGGAGGTCTTCTAGTCCAACCCCCTGCCTAGGCAGGAAACCCTATACCGTTCAGACAAATGGCTATCCAACATCTTCTTAAAGACTTCCAGTGTTGGGGCATTCACAACTTCTGGAGGCAAGTTGTTCCAGTGATTAATTGTTCTAACTGCCAGGAAATTTCTCCTCAGTTCTAAGTTGCTTCTCTCCTTGATTAGTTTCCACCCATTGCTTCTTCTTCTACCCTCAGGTGCCTTGGAGAATAGTTTGACTCCTTCTTCTTTGTGGCAATTCCTGAGATATTGGAACACTGCTATCACGTCTTCTCTAGTCCTTCTTTTCATTAAACTAGACATACCCAGTTCCTGCAACCGTTCTTCATATGCTTTAGTCTCCAGTCCCCTAATCCAGTGTTTTTCAACCTTTTTTGTGCAAAGGCACACTTTTTTCATGAAAAAAATCACGAGGCACACCACCATTAGAAAATGTTAAAAAATTTTAACTCTGTGCCTATATTGACTATATATAAAGTAATTCTCTTGAATCCTCCGCGATTGTTGCTATGGGCGCACGCATGGGACGTCAGTGACGTCCCTGCGTGCGCTACCTCCCGGCGGTCCCCGCGTTTTTAAAGTAAACGCGGGGCCGCAGGGACTTAATAGAGGCATCCCTGTGTCCCGAAAGCAACTTTCGGGACACGTCCCGAGGCAAAAACACCCGGCAGGTGTTTTTCCCACGGCACACCTTACACTATGTCACGGCACACTAGTGTGCCGCGGCACAGTGGTTGAAAAACACTGCCCTAATCATCTTTGTTGCTCTTCTCTGCACTCTTTCTAGAGTCTCCATATCTTTTTTACATCGTGGCAACCAAAACTGAATGCAGTATTCCAAGTGTGACCTTACCAAGGCATTATAAAGTAGTATTAACACTTCATGTGATCTTGATTCTATCCCTCTGTTTATGCAGCCTAGAACTGTTTTGGCTTTTCTGGAAGCTGCTGCACACTGCTGGTTCATATTTAAATAGTTGTCCACTAGGATTCCAAGATCCCTCTCACAGTTACTACTATTGAGCAAGGTACCACCTATACTGTACCTGTGCATTTCGTTTTTCTTGCCTAAATATAGAACCTTACTCTTTTCACCACTGAATTTCATTTTATTAGATAGTGCCCACTGTTCAAGTTTGTCAAGATCCTTCTGTATCTTAAGCCTATCTTCTGGAGTGTTGGCTATTCCTGCCAGCTGGTTGTCATTTGCAAATTTGATGAGTTCCCCATTTATTCCCTTATCCAAATCATTGATGAAGATGTTGAAGAATACTGGGCCTAAAACAGAGCCTTGGGATACTCCACTGCATACTTCCCACCATGTAGATGCAGTTCCATTGAGGACTACACATTGAGTGCAGTTGGTCAGCCAGTTACGAATCCATCTGGTGGTGATGCTGTCTAATCCACATTTTTCTACTTTATCTAGTAGTAGGTTATGGTCTACCTTATCAAATGCCTTACTGAAGTCCAAGTAAATTAGGGTCAGGGTTAGGTTAGGGTTCCAGCTCCTTATTTTTTATTTTATTTTTTGCTTTCTAAACTGTTTGGGTACCAAAGAAATCTCTTGGGATTCTAACTTGGTGTGTTGTTCATCCTGTTATATTATCAGCAGGCTTCTGATTAGAGCACAAAATAAACAACAGTGAGATAATTATCTCCCTGATCACCACTCAGCTGGAGAAAGATCTGCCACAGAGCTGGGATACTACACAGAGTGCTGTGCATCTCTAAAGATGGGTGCACTATAATTTTGACATGCTAAAGCAATTTCTGTAACCTGGTTCTCTCCAACTATGTTGGACCACAGTTTCTATAGGCTTCAGTTAACAAGCCCATTCCCAGGTTGCATGTTATGAGAGTCGCAAATCAAGGCATCTAGAGGAATCAGTTTATGCAGAAGGCTATGCTAAAGTCTCAAGGACAGAGTAGAGATGTGGTTTTGATTGCTCCTGCTGCCTCCTAGTCGGTCTCTTCATACTCTGCATCCTTATACAGAAGAGGCATCTTTTTATAGGCATGGTGGGTAAATACCATAGGTGGAAATGATGTGCATCTTGCCTGTCATTTTAGAAAACATTCCCACATGTGTAGTTTTCAGCATTCTAACAAGTTGCTTCCCCTTTGGCTCTACATGTGTTTTAATTACGTAGTGTCTGGAATGTGTGAAGCCAAAGGATTATATAACCACATATTGAATTTTGGAAATACACTATATTGCCAAAAGTATTCGCTCACCCATCCACATAGTCAGAAGCAGTTGTGAGAGAATAGTTTTGGCAATATAGTGTATATGGCTGCATGAAGCATTCAAGAAATAAAAGAAAAAGATGCCTAAAGGAAGGCAGACAAAACTGTTTAAGTCAGTCTTCTTCCCCAACCAGGTAAAACTACTCTGTTATTAGTTTCCATAAATGTGTTGAAAGCATCTCTCACAGAGCACCATCTGTGTATCCCTTATCCTTCTGATGACTTTTTCTTTTAAAAATCTGCTTTTTTCTGGCTATCAATTATATAGGTTGGGTATTAGGCAGATATTTTTGTTTGAAGGGCTACTTCCTTTGGAGATCATCATGGGGAGGTGTGGGACGCTGGCAGTGGGCAGAGGCAGAGCTAAGCAGTTTTGAGCAAGCAGTGGATAAGAACAGAACCAAAAGCATTAAAAGTTACCCAGATTTTGATTTGGTTTGTGACAATCTTTTTTCTTCTTTTTTGGACCTTCCAATTTCACTATTCTATTCTATTCTATTCTATTCTATTCTATTCTATTCTATTCTATTCTATTCTATTCTATTCTATTCTATTCTATTCTATTCTATTCTAGTCCAGTCCAGTCCAGTCCAGTCCAGTCCAGTCCAGTCCACCCCCACCCACCCTCTCTCTCACAAAAGAAAGCTGTCTATGATATTAGGGATCCAAATCGCTTATTACTGTTGTAATGCAACAGTTCTGGGAGATATTGAGAAAAGGCTGGTTTCAGTTATGGTATCTTCTGACTCTGGAATCCATTCCTTTCTGACAAAAAAATAAGTGTCCTGTATAGTATGTGGTGATGTTCATTGTAATTGATGACAAACAAAAAAATGCAATGCTTGCATCATTTTTAAGATCCAAGAGAAAATCTGAGTCTCTTGATACATTTTATGGATTGCTTTGAGAGGACATAAACGATAAAGTAGAGATGTACAAAGAAGGGCGTCTTTTACTCCCCCTGTACATTTTTCCACTTTAAACATTACCTACTCTAGTTGTAAGTGCGGGTTAATATGTGTCCTAGCATTAATTTTAAAACAAAAAGGGAAAATACACAATGTGAGAAAATGTTGCAGATCAGAGGAATTGTAGATATAGGCACAGTTGCTTTTTCATTATCAATCATATCCTGCTAAGGCAGTTTTTTATATCCAGGAAGCTTTGTTGTGTAGTTGGGTGTATCAGATTCAGCTTAGTTATGAACCAAGATATTATCCATCTGTTTTTTATCCTTGTTTCCACTGCTTTCATTATACATTTCATTTTTGTTACCGCTCATTCTGCTCCTTTTTCCATTGGCAGTGTCCTGATGCTACCCAGCAGTTACAGGTAGTCCTTGTCTTATGACTACAATTGAGCCCAAAATTTTTGTCATTAAGTGAAACATTTGTTAAGTGAGTTTTGCCCTGTTTTACGATCTTTCTTGCCACAATTGTTAAGTGAATCACTGCAGTTGACAAATTAGTAACCCATTGGCTTCCCCAATGAAATGACTTTGATTGTCAGAAGATTGCAAAAGATGATCACATGACCCTCACATGACACAGCAACGTTGAACCAGTTTCCAAGCATCTGAATTTTGATTACATGACCCTGGGGATGCTGCAAAGGTCGTAACTCTAAAAACGGTCATAAACCATATTTTTCAGTGCCACTGTAATTTTGAACAGTCATTAAATGAACTGTTGTTAGTCAAGGACTACCTGTATTCACCTCTTGTTACTTATTGTCTTTCTGCTCTGATTAGATTTTCTTTATGTCTGTCAGTTGTGTCTGTGCATCTCACTTCTATCTTTTGTTTTCCATTTCTCCTTTTTATGTTGAACAATAGCTCCTTGTGCCCAGTAGACACATCCTACAGCTGTCCTGAGGTTGAAAAATCAGAGCCACCCTGGCTGCAGCTTTCAGGGCCAAGGAAACAGAAGGAACATAAAACATATTGAAGCATTACTGATTTATTTCTAAGACTTACATGCCATTTGAACTGTATCGAATTCTATTAGTTGTATAAGCTGTTCACCATTCCCAGTTCACTCTTGAAACAGCAGGGTAGATTGCAATTTTCCTACAAAAGAAAGGAATGTCCCATATATATCTATGCATGTTTTAAGTTGCTGGACATAATTGCAATACTAATTTGAATATTGTAATTATGTAGACAAAATCAGACTACTGAGAAACACGAGGGAGGTATCCGCAAGCTTGACAAATGTTTGTTTGCATAAATAAAATAAATTATGGAAGAGAAAAACTATAGGGAACAATGCCCCTCGACCTCCCCCCCCCCCTGCTTTTTAACTCCAATCCTGGGTCAGAGCAGAATGGGGCCTGGGTCAGAGCAGTCACCTCCAACCCTGTACTGTCACATAAAGATGTGTTGGGTTCAATCTGTCCAAATTCTTAACAACTGATGGAACAAGTTGACTTCTCATAGAAGATACTTTAATTAACAGGAGTGTCTTAATCTCATTTGTTAATATGATTACCTTTTGGTTATAATAAAGATGAACTTGAATTTGTTATCACCTAATGTATATTACGATGCCAGATCAGAGAAAGTCCTTCATAGAACATTTTATTGTAGGCTCAAATCAGCCTATTCCATCTTATACCTACCTCAGAATTTCTGTCTCAAGAGGATTGTTTTTGTGGTTGTTCCTCCATATGATCCCACTAGAAGAGCATTGGAACTTCTTGCAGCAATGCAGTTTATATGAGATTGTTTATTTGCCTTGTTTTCAAGTAATAGGTTCAGTAGCTATGCCAGGGCTGGGATGACCTCATCATCTGTTACTTGTTTTGGGGGAATATAATTTGATAAGCTCCCTGTGCAGAACATAAAGAAAAATGCTTTTTTAAACAAATCACTTAATGGGTGTTTTTTCTGGTGAAACTGGTCTATCGGGGAAATCTTTATATTAGGTAGGTGTATTAACCTCTGAGTCTAAGCCATAATTCTCTCTCCTGATATAGCCAACAAAGTGAGGAGAGCTTATGGCTTAGAGGTTAATACACCTACCTAACAGGGACGTGCAGTCAGGGGAGGCAGGGGAGGTGGGGCCTCATCAGTGTCATGAGGAAAAGAAAAGAATAATTAAAAGGAAAAAGACTAAGGTAGTTGCTGCCAGTCTCCAGAGTCACAGTGGATGACTCTGAGTCTGCTTAATGCTAACTGCAGGGGGAGGCGAGAGAACTACTGGCCTCCTTTGCATAAGGAATTTTTCGCCTTTTAACCCTTGCTCAGAGTTAAGCAAGGGTTAAAAGGCGAAAAATTCCTTATGCAAAGGAGGCACGTGGTTCTCTGCCTCCTGATCAGGCAGCAGCAAATCGTGCCTAAGTTGCCTTTTTATTTAATTTTTTACATTTTCATCATGGCGGGCGGACAAGAGGAGAGTTGAAATCCACAGCTGGAAAAGGTATGTGGATTGGACGAAGGGGGGGGGGATTCAAAATTATTGTAATTTAATTTGTAATTTTTTATTGTGAGGAATTTGTGTGTGTGTGTGTGTGTGTGTGCGTGTGTTTCTTTCTTCACAGCGGTGAGGTCGGAGGAGGCAGGGGGCGAGGCGGCTGAGCATGGCAGTGGCAGGGACGTTATCCTCGCTGTGTCTGACAGACCAGGCATCTCACGTTTATGTCCGCCATAAATGTGAGATGCCTGGCCTGTCGGACACAATGGGGCGGAGGAGGCGGGGGGGTGAGGTGGCTGAGCACGGCAGTGGCAGGGACGTTCTCCCCGCTGTGTCTGACAGGCCAGGCATCTCGCATTTATGTCCGCCATAAACGTGAGATGCCTGGCCTGTCAGACACAATGGGGCAGAGGAGGCGGGGGGGTGAGGTGGCTGAGCACGGCAGTGGCAGGGACGTTCTCCCCGCTGTGTCTGACAGGCCAGGCATCTCGTGTTTATGTCCACCATAAACACGAGACGCCTGGCCTGTTGGACACAGCAGGGGGGGTCGGAGGAGGCGGGGGGCAAGGCGGCGGAGCGCGGCAGTGGCAGGGATGTTCTCGCCGCTGTGTCTGACAGACCAGGTGTCTTGGGTTTATGTCTGCCATAAACGTGAGACGCCTGGCCTGTCGGACACAGCGGGGCGGAGGAGGTGGGGGGCAAGGCGGCGGAGCGCGGCAGTGGCAGGGACCTTCTCGCCGCTGTGTCCGACAGGCATCTCACATTTATGTCCGCTATAAACGCGAGATGCCTGGCCTGTCAGACACAGTGGCAGGGACGTTGCTTCTTGCTGCTGCCGCACTCTTGCCTCACCAACCATAATCCTCACCGCACGTCACTGCTATCTAATATGCAAGTACCCCAGAAGGGTATGGCTAGCTGATGAGAGCTAAATAGCTTGAAATAGATCTGTACTAGTATTCCTTTATTTCTTTGTTGATAAATATAAATTCAACACAAATGATTTAATAGTTTACTATACCTTAATAAAACAGTCTGTGCCTCAGCCCCACTTTTTTTAATTGGCTTTCAATCCCATCTCAAGCAACAATTTTGTGACACCACTCTTCTATGAAGTCGGTTGCCATGGCAGTACTGCATCCTTATTTGGTTGCCTGTCAGTTGCTCCAGTATCCTGCTGGGTAAAACAGTGTTGATAAAAAGGGCACATTTTTTTGTTTTTCAAGGAACGCTCACTACAAAGCTTTATTCTTTTAGCAAAGAAGTGAAGATGCTGAAAGTGAGATAGAGATCAAGGAAATGAGGGCAACCTAAAAAGACAAGATGTGAGAGAGCAATTGAGGCCTTCTATCAAATGCTCTTCAAAGAAAGTAATATTAATTGCTGCTGTCTAGCTGACAAAGTGGGAAAATACTAGAGCCTTGAGTGCTTCTAAACATTCCTGAAACTGCTTTCACAAAAGTGATTACTATCTAGGGAACCTCTGGATTTCATATTGTTCCTAAAACTTTGCCCCACAATAGTGGGGCAAAGCTGTAAGGATTGATAATTGGATATTTAGGTGCTTTCACTTGCTTCTCTTCCCTAACTGTAATTTAGGAGATTCTAGATTGAGAGGTCACACTCTGGTTATCTCAGGGTACCTCTATAATGTACTCTACATGGGGCTTCTCTTGAAGTTCAACTGTTCCATAATGCAGCAGCAGGCAGTGATGGGCCAGTCTCAGTATGCCCATGTAATGCTACTCTTTTATGAGCTGCACCGGTCTCCTATTTGTTTCTGAGTATGATTCCGAGTGCTAGTCATTATTGATAAAACTGACCATGGCATAGGGCCTGGTTACTTGAAGGACTGGGAATCTTTCATATTATCTGTCTGACCAATTTGACCTAGGAGGGTTGGAGTGCTCTGGATTACTTCAATTAAACAATATCATCTATTGGGACCTTACCTTCTCTGTGGCAATCCTTCCCTCTTGGAATGAGGTTCTCCCAAGATCTAGAGGGGCCCCTTCTTGCTTGTGGTGAAGAGGGATTAAAGAATGGGCTGTTCACGCAGGTCTTGATGAGCATGATTAAGCTGCCTTTCAATTATGTGCATTTTGTCTTTTGACATATCTGGGTTTTATCATCCATGCCATCTTGTATTCTTCCATTTTGTCTCTCATTGTATTCTTTTTTCCTGTTTTAAATGCATTTATGTGTAGGTTGGCCAAAGTTGGAAGTCAGGCAATATAGAAATGTAATAGACAGAAAATGTATAAAACCAATACAAAATATGGGCTGGGGAATTCTGGGAGTTGAAGTGCACAAGTCTTAAAGCTGCCACGTTTGAAGATCCATGCCCTGAAAGATGGACATAGGTGGGGATGGATTGCAATCACCCTTCAGTCCCTGAGTGGGGGTACTTTTTCACTGGGCAAACAAAATATGTGGATGTGTCCTTAGATTTAAATGAGGCTTTAGTGGGTACAAAACAAGCCACCCGTTTTGCCCTTAAAACCTCCCCCCCCCAAAATGTTCCAGTGTTTTGGTCCCACCAGTGAGGAAGGGACCACTTTTATGCCTCTCCTGAGGCGAATCTTGGAAAAGGATTGCCTTTGCCTCAGTCCTTCCCCCAGTAATTGTGACCTTTCCCGCTGGTGCCTCTTTGAAAAACGACACCAGGAACTCTCAGCTCACATCGCCTTCCCCCTTTTGGCTATCTTGACAGCTTTCCCCCAAACCTCCTCCCACCCGCTCCCCACCCCCACCGCGTCCCGCCTCGTTGAACCTTGTTCTTTGCACCAATTTATTTATTTATTTATTCATTTCTGAGACCGGAGTGACGGGGCGTAATTGGTGGTTGGAGACTCGGCAGCTGCAGAGAACGAGCGCCCTCCCCTCCGCTGAGCCTGGCTGCCGTGCTTCCCCCCCCCCCCCGCCTCTCTTTGACAGCTTTCCTCACAGCTCCGTGAGTGCCTCCCCGCTGTGGGAAGGACGGCACGGTCTCCTCTGACACGGATTTCCCGGCAGCTGCGCGGAGCGGCCGAGGCGGGGCGGGAGGCTAAGAGCCGCTTTCTCTTCTCTGCGATTTCTCTCCCTCCCCCGCGACTGACGGGGACTAACGGACTGGGGGGGGGGGGGAGAGGAGCGCCAGGAGGGTGAAATTTGGCGTGAAGGGGAGAGCTCTGCTTGGGGTGGAAATAGGCAGCTGAGAATGCAGAGCCCAGGCTGGTTTACCCGCCTTGGACCCCCGCCCCGCCTTCCCCGTGGAAGCTCGTTCCGTCCATTTCCATTTCCAGTGTGTTTGCAGAAGCCGCGAGAGGCAGCAGCAGCTCTGGGGTATTTATCAGAGCTTTGACAGCAATTGATCTGCTGGCCTTGCCATGGTTGTCAGGCTCAGGAGATATGAGCTGGACCCCACCGAGACACGCTTTGGAGAAGGAGCAGACACATCTCTTCCAGAACATTCTGGAATTTCAATTTAAAAAAAAACAACCATCACTACCACAGCTTAAATTTGAAACTGCCCAGGTTGGGAAACATTACCTTAAAGTGTTTTCTCTGTCATAAATATTTGGCTGCCTTCTCAAGGATATAATGCAGTCATTCCATTTAAAAAAAATGAAAAAAACCTGTCTATTCTTCCTTCTGCTTGTAGTCAGAAACTGCATAAAGCTGTCTTTCTCAATCTTAGCAATTCTACAATATGTGAATTTCAGAGCTGGCTGGGGAATTCTGGGAGTTGAAGTCCATGCATTTTAGAGTTGCTAAATTGGGAAGAAGAGTCATCTTCCAACCATCTTTCCTTAACTTGAAAGGTGCATCTTTCCCATTATAGTTTGCATTTTTGTTCCCTGGATATTCTGGTTTGCTAACCACTTATCTGAACTAAATAATAATAATAATCCAGCTATCTCATCCATTCTTCCCTGTCTACGGAAGCTTATGTAGGCAGGATCCATGCATTTTGAAATGCTGTAATATTAATGATGACTTGTTAAAACACTCTGGTTGTAACGGCAAATTATGCAGTGGCATACAAAACAAAGTGGCTGAAATAGAGGCTGCACTAAGCCAGAAACTATATTAAGGCTTAGCATGCTAGGTTTTTACCTTCATATTAGCCAAATCATGCCTTTACAGAATTGTTATGACTCAGTCAATTTTAGAGAGCCACAAACTGGCCAAACTAAAACATTGGGTAGAAACCAGGAGATTGTAAATTTTAGTACCACCTTAGACACAAAGCCATAGGTGATTTTGGATTAGTCACACATTTTCAGCTCTAGGAAGGAGACTTAGAATAGACTTAGAATAACTTTATTGTCACTTTGAATGTACACTAATCAGCATATATTAAAATGAAACAACATTGCACACAGCTCATTGCTAAGGCAATAGCAATAGATCTTGTCAAGAAAACTGAAGGGAATAATCCACGGATTTCCAATGATTCCCACAATGATTCTAAGTCACAGGCAGATAGGCAAATATACACATACACAATCACACACACAAAATCCATTCAATAACAAGGTATCACACCTTTATTCTTTTAGTGACTATTTTTTCTGGGTCATTGGGTAACAGAAGTTCAGTTTTGACTGATACAGAAAGACATCCTGGAAGAACATATGGAAAAGCATTTTCATAATATTGGCAAGAAGCCACATTTTTCATAAGTCCCCAGTAGTGAAGTCTGACTCCAAGGAGATTTGCTTCCTTCTCTCGCTCCCTCCTCAAAATGCCCACTTAAAAAACCAAAATGTTTGGAGATAAATGAGACAAAATATCTTTTATTTGCATGCACAATTACAGTAATCAGTGGGCTCCTAAACAAAAGAATGCAAAAGAGCTCCAAAGGAAAGTTATGGGATTGTATACTATCCAAATATTACGTAGCACTGGTAAAAAATAACAGCATAAGCCATATTTTGCCCTTTACAACTAGAATGTAGCTGATTATACTATGGCTATTCAAGTGCATCTACATTTTTCTCTAGTAACTGACCTCTACACCCACCCTAATTTTCAGAAGCATCCAAAGAAAAGACAGGTTGAATTTAAACATCTTGAGGCTTCCCATTTGCACAGTGTCCATTTTCATTTCTACCTATTCGAATGAAATATGGATTGCATGGCCATTTCTGCAGTATAGATTTCATCCTAATTATATTCATTTGTGACAAAACAGCAAAGTCCATACTCAATCAGCTGAAATATATTCAAGTTTAGGTTCCACGACTCCTAGAACTATAATCAGGTATAACTTTAGCAATTTTTTTTAAAATACTGACATTTAAATTTGCTTCTTTTTTTCTTTCCTCCTCCTTCTTTAGTTCTGTTATTTTTAACAATTGTTTACCATTCTTTCTCTATTGATCACAAAATGCAATGCACGAGTAACAACACAATATAAAAAAATACCTAGACATTTAAACAGTACAATGAAAACATTTGTGTTAATGAAAAGCTTTATTTCGTTAGTTTATAACTGATAGACTTTTTGAAACTATCTCTTTACAGAAAATCTAAAATATTTTACAAAATTTTACAACCAGCATAAAATATTTTTCTACATAGATCTCTCTTCCATCTTTCCCTCTCCATTATCTCAACCATGAAGAAATTTGTTGCGAAAGCAAATTAGATTCCAGGAAAGATCTAATTAATTGTGTATTCAGTGTAAATATCTGCAAGTTTGGGCTCTGCTGTTAGGTTGTAACACTTTCTCTTCCTCTTGTTATCCTGCTAATTGAACTTAGAGCTGAAAAAAATCCCATTTTGGAAGCCTCTGAAACCACTTTATAACAAGAGTATGTAAATTCAATCCTTCCACTGTTACCCTTAATTTCCTTGGTCCACTGTCAAAAGAGAGTGTTCCAGGGGTGGGTTTCAGCAGAGACTACTGCTGGTTAGCTCAGGGGTGTGCCGCGGACTGTGTGCATATACGCAGCACAACTAAAATTGATCTGCGCGTGCGCAGAAGCAAAAAAACAAGAGAACTGATTCAGGGGTATGGCAGGCCTGGGTCACTGCTGTTTCCAGTGATCCAGGCCATCAAGCTACTACCAGTTTGGCCGAACCGGTCCAAACCGGTAGGAACCCACTGCTGGAGTGTTCCCAATATGACCTTTACCAATTAGCACCATCAGCAGCCAGGCAGAATCCTCAATGCAGCCACATACAGCAATATTTGCTCTGTGGAATATTTCCATCCTGCTGAGCATCTGAATTTGAAAGCTGTTATGAAAGTCAGTTAGTGTAATACCTGGAGTAAAGAGGAAAATCTTGAGGAAAACTCAGAAGTAATAAGCTAGTAGTTACTTCTATAAGATTTTGGGTTCTTGAAACCAAGATTTTGATAACAGAGCCAGCCCCATTGTGGCTTCTGCTTGAAAGAACAGAATGAGCAGAATGTGTTTTATCTGTGATGCTGTATCATCATCACTCCACATGGTTCCTTGTCCACAGGGATTAAGTAATACAAGATCTAATAAGGATTTTCTAACTTCATAAAATGTATTTTTTTAAGTTGCTCACACACTGTACAAGCTAAGCATTTTTCTTAGATTATGTGCTGTGTCATTGATGTAAAATGTAAAAATATAGATGAAACTATCCACATGGCAGTGTAGATTTTGCGACGTGCACTGAATTCTTCACAGGTTCTTACACATCAGCTCCCAAAAATGATATACATGCCTCCCCTCATCTTGATTTGTGATGTGGTACGAAATCACTCGGCTGCACATAATTCTGCACCTTCTTTGAGACTTTTAAAAATTAATATTCAATGTATTGAAAGGCTAAATACATCAAGGAACCAAATTATTGTCATTCTTCTCTTCCCATCGATATTGCTGTAGGTATCATTCAGTATCTGGAGTAAATTTGCCTACTGTTTATAAGCAACTCAGAATACAACATTGATGATTAAATAGCCAAAACTAAAAGCCTCGAGACTCAGCAGAAACTGTCACCCAAAAAGATGAAGAAGGAAGCCTGCATCACAATTCATTCTGTAGAGCTCCAGGTCCTCTTGGTGACATAGAGAGCTGCCAGTAGATTTAATCTCTCCCCATACTGCTGATGTTGAGAGAGCATGCTTATGGAAACATGCTTTTAAATAGAAACGAATCCCTTTTTTATTTATATATGGTTGATATGTCTATGCTTTCTCTAGCTCACCTAGAACTCTAGATGGTTTTGAAAAAGTTAAAAATATACATTAAAGTACATAAGATAAAAATATTTTTTTATCTGATTGAAACCCTCCCCTCTGAAAACCGTCTTCTCCAGTTTCCAAAATGTCAAAAGAATAGGGATAACATGACTTCAAGATGCATGCTATTCAGAGAGAGGTGACTACTCTTGAGAAGCTTATATTCTGAGTTCCAAACCTCTTCATTCTTGCAGGATGGACACCCAAAACAACCTCTGTTAGAACTTATGGGGCAGGTAGTTTTGGTTTGAAAGAAACAGCCTCTTAGCAACAGCATAGGTCATTATGGCACTTGATTTAGATCTGGAACCCATTGATAACCAATGTAGAACTGGCGAATAGGTAATATTCCATTAAATGTGGGTCAACAGGCAGTAGCTACCTTCAGTACCAGCTGCAGCTTCTGACTCATCTTCAAGGGCAACGCCATGCAAAGCAAATTATAGTAATTTAGCAGAGATAATAAAGGCAAATGTCACTGTCTTCATTGGCTTCTCATCCAGGAAAGGGCACAACTGGAGGACCTTTCTAAGCTAACCAATGGCTATCCTGGCCATGGCTACCACCTACTGTTTTAGTAGGAGATATGAATCCAGGAGGAGCCCCAGATCGTGCACCAGTTCTGTTGGTGGCTGTGCAACTCTGTCCAGTGGAACATAATGGGGGTGGGGTGGTGGTGGAAGTTCTAGCAAGAGTAACTCCTCAGGCAGCAAATAGGGACTTCCACTGTATAGCACCAGGATTCTGCTTCTCTCTTATCATTTATTGTTGTATCTTTTTTCTGGAAGGAACAGAATATAATACAATTACTTAGAGATTAGAAGAAAGAGAAAATATAACCTAATGTTTCTATATTCAGGATGCCCTTTTGGCACTGTAAGTTATTCTCTTCTTCCTTCATAAGAAAAGAACAGGTGAGTTGACTCTTGTTATGAATGTGCAGTTTCTCTGGTTTCCAGACCAATATTGGATTTATATGGAATGTTGAGGGTTGCATTCCAAAAGTGGTTGGGAGTTGTAGCAATTGAAATGAGTGCCTTAACCCCCAATCCAATAAAATATTTAAAAAGTCAAAATTTTTGGAAGCTCTGCCTACCATTTTTCTTGGTAGTTTAGTAAAGACCAGACCAGCTCCCAGATAAACTGTAACAGATATGAAACTTACAAATAAATATCCTAAAACCTTTATGAATATGCTAATATAGGGAGATAGATTACTAGAGTGCACAATGGCTGGTTTCATACAGGCACTGATTTGTCAACCAACAAATCCAGTAGATGTGAAAATAAATCATGGTGTTCCTGAATCCCATCTAGTTGATTCCAATATCATTCATTTTGGTGACTTCTTGATTCAAACTATAGCTATTTCTAGGTAATTCACCAGCTGCATTTCATCAAAACTCAAACTTTGCTTTTAAAATAAAGGATTGCATTTGAAGTAAACAGAAAAACAATCAGATTCTGTGATTGAGATGCATTACCGACCTCTAGTGGCTATATGGTCACAAGGCTGCATAACTTGGCTATCCCAAAGGTGCTTTTTCAAGAAGCAACCAGACTTCCTGGTTTTTCTTTGAAGACCTTTTGCTTCTTATCCAAGAAGCTTCCTCAGTTCTGACTGGATGGTGGGGAATGAGTGGATTTATACTCCTTGCAGACAGCTGGTTATTTGCATTCTTTTAGAGAGTTGTTGATATTACCTGGAGGTTTATCTATGTTGATTGATTTGATTGATTTATTACATTTATATGCCGCCCTTTTCCCCAAAGGGGACTCAACTGAGTAGTGCAAATGGGTGTGGAGCCTTCTTGGAACTGGTGAAAGGACTGTGTTGTAGACTGGAGATAGATGATGTCACATTCCTCCCTCTCTATTGAGAGGAGGATATTCAATTTCAACATAGAAATTAATGGAGGATGTGTTGGGAACTTTAGTTTGTCGTTTATTTTACAATAAGAAGACTTTCAGAAAATATATGCAGTTTCTGCCCTAAGCAATTGCATTTCCAGCATTCTATTGAGAATTGATGACAGATAATTTCTGGCTTGCAACAATAATCTTCATAGTATTTCAGAAGGATGGCTATGACTTCATATTTCATCATTCCCTCCTGGAAGATACAAAATGGACGGTTCAGTCTCCCTGATAGTTTAATTGCCTTTTCAGACAAAAATGTTGAAATGATGAAAGAAAAGATGCAGACAGAGCCTGTTAGATAGGACAGTAGCCCAACACTGGCTGTAAAGAAGTCTGGAAGAAATAAGAACAAAGAATTTTATGGAGTAATTTTGATCTTTCCTGAAGCATGCATTCTCTATTGGGGATCCAGATTAAGGAATAGCTTTAGATGGAAGCAGGGGTGAAATGCTACCAGTTTCGACCGGTTCACCTGAACCAGTAGTAAAAAAAATGCTACCGGTTCTAGCGAACTGGTATTTCTGATGATCTGCTGTGACGTGCGATTTATATAGCTAGAAAGTAGGATTTCCTGTTTTCTAGCTAATCTAAATCACATGGCTCAGCGGATTTCCCCCCACCTGCTGTTCACTTATCTTTGCAGGTACGCTTGGTAGCAGGTTCTGCCCACCTGGCCAGATGGCACCATATCCGCTTTTGATTCTCTGCGCATGCGTGGATGGTCCTGCTTATGTGCGGAGGTGGTGCGCACAAGTGCACGAGCATTCACATTGCTACCGTATGGCAAAACACAAAACACTGTAACCTTCACACATGTTTATATATGGTACCTATTCATCTACTTGCATTCTGGCTGGGGAATTATGAGAGTTTAAATCCACATATCTTAAAGTTGGCAAGTTTGAAAAAACTGGCATAGCACAATGTGTGAAGTATAATGATGTACTTAACAAACTATTCTTAAACAAAAATAAAGCAATATGTGTATTCAGCCGATTCAGGATTCAGTCCAGTTTTTCAAGAAACATCCTACAGTTCATTTTTTCAGATCCACTTAAAAACTTGCTCACACATCATACTAAATCAGAGTTTACTTAACCATGATTAATTGAATAAATCATAGTTGGACGCACTCATATAACATACTAAGTTACAGAACTACCAGATTTGAAATTGTATTTCCCAGCTTGTTATTGGATGAAAGAGTGGGGCCTTTTGGAAATAGAATTTCATTGGATTTGGAAGGATTCAAAATTTGGCTGGTGTGGTTATTTGAGGTGCAGTTGAGTAGGGCTAATGTAGAGTTTAAAAATCATTATATGTGCCATATTGAAAATTTTTGAATAAGTTTAAGGCAAGGCTGTATCCTAAAATCCTTTTATAGTTGTCACCCAAAAAACTATGTTTTAAAAGAGAATAAACAAAAATGGTTAATTTATTCTGATGCACTGACTATTTCACTGAATTTAAGTTAAAAACAAAAATAGAATAGTATAGAATAACAGAGTTGGAAGGGACCTTGGAGGTCTCCAACCCCCTGCCTAGGCAGGAAACCCTATACCATTTCAGACAATTGGTTATCCAACATCTTCTTAAAGTCTTTCAGTGTTGGGGCATTCACAACTTCTGGAGGCAAGTTGTTCCAGTGATTAATTGTTCTAACTGTCAGGAAATTTCTCCTTAGTTCTAAGTTGCTTCTCTCCTTGATTAGTTTCCACCCATTGCTTCTTCTTCTACCCTTAGGTACTTTGGAGAATAGCTTGACTCCCTCTTCTTTGTGGCAATCCCTGAGATATTGGAACACTGCTATCATATCTCCCCTAGTCCTTCTTTTCATTAAACTAGACATACCCAGTTCCTGCAACCGTTCTTCATATGTTTTAGCCTCCAGTCCCCTAATCATCTTTGTTGCTCTTCTCTGCGCTCTTTCTAGAGTCTCCACATCTTTTCTACATCATAGCAACCAAAACTGAATGCAGAATTCCAAGGCATTATAAAGTGGTATTAACACTTCACATGATCTTGATTCTATCCCTCTGTTAATGCAGCCTAGAACTGTGTTGGCTTTTTTGGCAGCTGCTGCACACTGCTGGCTCATATTTAAATTGTTGTCCACTAGGATTCCAAGATAAGATCTGGAATTGGAAGGCTATATATGTCATTATATATGTCATATATATGTCTGCTAATGGAAATATTTAAATATTATAAGAAGAATTACGACTTTGGAAATGATAAGACTGAATTTGATATAAAATTGTGCACTATTGATCATATTATTGCTAAGATGTACAAATCTTTATTGAAAATGGAAACAGACTGAGCAAGTTAAAGATGCTGTGATAAAATGGGCAAAATGGATATTAAATACAGTTGAATCAATGGGAGAATATGTGAAATAAAAGGTTGAAATTTATTCTAAATTATAATCTTAAGGCAAACTTTTTATAAAATAACATATCACTATTATTTGACACTAGATATATTATCAAAAATATATAATTGAATTTCAAATCCTGGATCAATGTAATCAAGCTGATGCTACATCTTTTCATCTGTGCTACACAGGTAAGAAAGCTAGAAATATGTGCTCGATTCAGAAGATTTTAAAAGTGAATATACAACTGAAATCAAAGATTTCACTTTTGGAATTAATGAACAGATTGAAAGATTTTATATAATTTTGCTTTGTAGGTGAAAAAATGGTGAGAGTTCTATATGGAAAAGGTAGCTGAACTTACAACTATCTGCCATGGAAGAATAGATGGTGAAGCTGGTAGAATTGGTGGAGGTGGTGAAATTGACAGCTTTGATCAAAGAAAAGATTATGACCAATTTTATTTTTACTTGATAACCACTCTTGTCTTTCTTGTGAGAAACTGAAGGAAACAAAGTTTTGATTTGATGATAATATTAGATTATAGAAATCTGATTTTTAAAATCTATATCTCTATCAAAAAAGTCATTCTCTATTTTTTATTTTTTGCATTTTTATCGTACTTTCCTCCTGACTTTCCTTTTTTTTGCTTATCTTTGATTCTTTTTTGTTTTTGAAATTCAGTCAAATTACACACACACACACACACACACACACACACACACACACACACACACAGGGAGGGGGGGAGAGAAATTATAGCTCCCAAAGTAATTTAAATGCAAGAGCTTCATAGGTTGGCTCCCTTGTACATCCCTTGTTCTGATTTTCTCATTATTTTCTTTTTGTTCGTGTTGGTTGCACAGTGACTAAGGGAAAAAATCTTTTATGATTTTAGAACTGTAGAACTGTATACTGAAACACTCTTGTGGTTCTAATGATAATGCTGGCTTCATGTAATTCATATTTGCTTGTCGCAATGTTTAAAATGAAGAGATAGATGTTTGTTCATTGGTTGTCTCATGGTATTTGGCTGTGCACAGATAGAGCACTGGAGAAATGGGGAATCTTTAGCCTTTGCTAAGCAGTTCCGTAGCTGAGAGAGACTGGCTCCAGGGCTTCAACAGTAGCTGAAGAGAGGCAGTGGTAGGCAGGAGGGGGCAGGTGGGGAGGAATAGCTGGTTGAGGAGGGGGGTTGCTTTTCCACCATAGCACTGCCAGCTAAGTCTCTTTGGCTCTGCTGAGTGTTAATCAAACACCAGCTGCTCCAGCAAATTGCAGCCCTGGCATGCAGCAAGAGACTGCTCATGGCACAGACTGATGCTGGCAGGCGTGCTGAGGATCAGCCATGATTGTGGGATCAAAACAAGAGAGAAACAGAGAGGAAAGGGCAGTGTGTGCTTCTCTTCTTCAGAAAAATAAAACAGGGCAAAACATTTCAGGAGCAAAGCTGCTTCTGATGTGTTTTATGGCTGGTTGTGCAGTTAGACGATCCACAGTCATGGCTGTTCATACTCAAAAAATACTAAAAATATTTTTAATGTCATTAAAAAATATTTAACGTGCAACATGTAACAAAGAAAAGAATTTAAATACTTCGCATGATAAATAAATACAGGTAGTCTTTGAATTATGACCATTTAACAACTAGTCAAAGTTATGATGGCATTGAAAAAAAGTTACTAAGGACCAGTAACCTGCACTTACAATCACTGCAGTTTCTCTGTGGTCGCATTATTAATGATCCAGGTGCTCAGCAATCAGCTCGCATTTACAATAGTTGCAGCACCTTAGGGTCAAATGATCCCCATTTGTGACCTTCTCAACTGGCTTCCAACAAGCAAAGTCAATGAGGAAGCCAGCAGGGAAGATCACAAATCATGATCATGTGATGTCTTGTTTAACTGCCATTGTGATTTGCTTATTGGTAGTGCCAAAAGTTGGTAAAATTGTGTGCGGGTCAAGTGATGCTTCATTGCAGCACTTAAGAATGAATTTTCTGGTCCCAATTGTGGTCATAAGTTGAGGAATACCTGTGTGACTATCCCTAAAACATGGCCAAGAGTCAGTTTGTGTAGTGATTAAAGATACTAGGCTAGAAACCAGAAGTTTGTAGGTTCGAATCCTGCCTTAAAGCCATAACTAGCTGGGTGATAGTCAGTGGTGCGATTGGTGGGTGTGATATGGCTTGGTGGGCGTGGCTTGATGGGTGTGGCAGGGGAAGGATACTGTAAAATCTCCATTCCCTCCTGATCAGCTGGGACTCGGGAGGCAGAGAATAGATGGGGGCAGGGCCAATTAGAAGTGGTATTTACCGGTTCTCCGAATTACTCAAAATTTCCGCTACCGGTTCTCCAGAACTGATCAAAACCTGCTGAACACCACCCCTGGTGATACTCTCAGCCTTAGAATGAAGCAAAGACAAGCCACTCTTGAAATGCTGCCAAGAAAATTGCAGGGATTAGTTCAGACTGTTGCCAGAAGTCAAGATAAAACAACAACAACCAAAACAAACCAACCCCCATAAACTTATGGGTTTTAATTGTAGTTTCTTAAACAAACTATAGTTAGTCTATACATTGTGCTAAAGTATAAACCATACCAAAACTAATATCATCTTGTGCTTTCTATGGACTTTTCTCTTCTTCTGAGTCGTAGTCCTGATCCATTTCTGACTGACATAAAAACTGTACAAGCTTTAGGTGTGCTGATTCTGTTCTGGTTCTATTGCCTTTGTTTCAAATCACTGTAATTATTTATCTGCCTTCCAAGGTAATTGATGACAAAGCCTAGCAGATTTTATAGACATTGAGCTGGTCTCTGAATAAGAGAGAATACAGCATGCTACTTTTAATCCTGGCCCAGCTAGGATTTGACATAAGGATATATTGCTCTTCAACTGGAAAGAGATGAAGTCAAAAGGACATAGCAGAAACAAGATGTTGCTAGGGCATTGTAAGAGACTGCAGCTAGGTGACATACTTAGCAAAATGCAGATTGCTTCTTCAGGGCTCAATGTCATAATGGGATATTGTAAGTTCATCACACAAAATAATTTCCCAAGAAGCCCAAGAGAAGAAAAGATCAACTCTTAACCCAAGCCTGTCTGCAGATCTCATATGTAACTTTGGATTCTGGAAGAATAGGAAGATTATCAATATTAGCTTAAATAGTGGATTTTATCTGTGAGCTGCAGAAAGTAGCCTGCCAAATAGAATTACTGAAATTTTAAATTCAATTGTAACCAATTTTGAACAGATTTGGCCCTTGTCTTTAGATAGATTTGTCTTTTCCTATTCATCCAATTTTTCCAAGACGGAAAATACAGTGAGGAGGGAAAATCTACTCCATTTTCATATATTCATGTTTCATCAGTATATAAGTAAGCCATTCCGATACTTTAGGTTCTGATATTTAAATGAGAAATCTGGGATGGTATAATCAGAAACAAAGTTAAAGGGGTCATGGTCACTAGTTAAAATGTCAGCATTCATAATTTATCATAATGCATCCAGTCTGCACATTCCACCTTGAAAATGATCTCAGTCATAATTCTGAGCTAATTTGGAGGGATTTTCTATCCATCACCCTCCTTTTTTGCACCAGCTAAACTAATGAAGAATTCTGCAGCACTTGAAAGCTTGCATTCATGTATGGCATTCTAATCAAAATATCACACAACTGTTAATTTTGTATTTGTTTTCTTCTCTCTTCCAGACAAACCTTTTTAATCTTGTGGATCAGTCTGATATCATTCCACCTGATTGCCTTGCCCATATGCAAAGCAGCCATGGCTTTTTTACTCCTTTATTTACAGTTTTATAGGAGGGAAACAGATTTTTCACTATTAGTATACTGAAAAAGAGTTGAAAAAAATAGAAAAATGCTTTCTATGGTGAGATACATGTATACAGAAGAATTGCCAACAACATCAAGATATATTAATATGTTTAAGTTATATGTGGTGATGTTACTAAGGCTTGATGTCAGATCTTCAAGGCAGATCAAGTTAGAAAACAGACGGCAGAAGAAATACTGAAACTCTACTTTATCGGTGTAAGTTATAATAACAGAACCCTGAAAATCTGACAGCATTTCTCTATTCCTCCCATTTATACTTAAGGGTGTCAAGAGATGGGGCAATCTTGAGTTTCTGTCTTATATCTTCCTGGCTTCCCTGGTTAAGTTTATGCTTTCTTAATGGCTGCTCTCTATTTTCTTCAAGCTTACCTCCATAATTCTCTATACATATGTAAAATTTTTCCTATATCATTTGCTTTATGTTATGGCATTTCTTTACATACTTGGATATGCATATTATTTTCTTAAATTGTAAGTAATAATATAAACAAAAATTTTGGTTTTGGTTCTTAATCAGCTCTTCTGAGTGAAGGGCAATGAGAGATTTTGAATATGGGACAGACCATTGTTTTGGTAGTGGATG